>NW_027591317.1:22500-47500 GCF_964213995.1 Mustelus asterias | reverse complement strand
CAGTGTAGAGGGAGCTTTACTCTGTATCTAACCCCGTGCTGTACCTGTCCTGGGAGTGTTTGATGGGGACAGTGTAGAGGGTGCTTTTCTCTATGTCGAACCCTGTGCTGTACCTGTCCTGGGAGTGTTTGATGGGGACAGTGCAGAGGGAGCTTTACTCTGTATCTAATCCCGTGCTGTACCTGTCCTGGGAGTGTTTGATGGGGACAGTGCAGAGGGAGCTTTACTCTGTATCTAACCGCGTGCTGTACCTGTCCTGGGAGTGTTTGATGGGGACAGTGTAGAGGGAGCTTTACTCTGTATCTAACCCCGTGCTGTACCTGCCCTGGGAGTGTTTGATGGAGACAGTGTAGAGGGAGCTTTACTCTGTATCTAACCCTGTGCTGTACCTGTCCTGGGAGTGTTTGATGGGGACAGTGAAGAGGGAGCTTTACTCTGTATCTAACCCCGTGCTGCACCTGTCCTGGGAGTGTTTGATGGAGACAGTGTAGAGGGAGCTTTACTCTGTATCTAACCCCGTGCTGTACCTGCCCTGGGAGTGTTTGATGGGGACAGTGTAGAGGGAGCTTTACTCTGTATCTAACCCCGTGCTGTACCTGTCCTGGGAGTGTTTGATGGGGGACAGTGTAGAGGGAGCTTTACTCTGTATCTAACCCCGTGCTGTACCTGCCCTGGGAGTGTTTGATGGGGACAGTGTAGAGGGAGCTTTACTCTGTATCTAACCCCGTGCTGTCCCTGTCCTGGGAGTGTTTGATGGGGGACAGTGTAGAGGGAGCTTTACTCTGTATCTAACCCCGTGCTGTACCTGTCCTGGGAGTGTTTGATGGGGGACAGTGTAGAGGGAGCTTTACTCTGTATCTAACCCCGTGCTGTACCTGTCCTGGGAGTGTTTGATGGGGATAGTGTAGAGGGAGCTTTACTCTGTATCTAACCCCGTGCTGTCCCTGTCCTGGGAGTGTTTGATGGGGATAGTGTAGAGGGAGCTTTACTCTGTATCTAACCCCATGCTGTACCTGTCCTGGGAGTGTTTGATGGGGACAGTGTAGAGGGAGCTTTACTCTGTATCTAACCCCGTGCTGTACCTGTCCTGGGAGTGTTTGATGGAGGCAGTGGAGAGGGAGCTTGACTCTGTATCTAACCCTGTGCTGTATCTGTCCTGGGAGTGTTTGATGGGGGACAGTGTAGAGGGAGCTTCACTCTGTATCTAACCCCGTGCTGTACCTGTCCTGGGAGTGTTTGATGGGGGACAGTGTAGAGGGAGCTTTACTCTGTATCTAACCCTGTGCTGTACCTGTCCTGGGAGTGTTTGATGGGGACAGTGTAGAGGGAGCTTTACTCTGTATCTCACCCCGTGCTGTACCTGTCCTGGGAGTGTTTGATGGGGACAGTGTAGAGGGAGCTTTACTCTGTATCTCACCCCGTGCTGTACCTGTCCTGGGAGTGTTTGATGGCGATGGTGTAGAGGGTGCTTTACTCTGTATCTAACCCCGTGCTGTACCTGTCCTGGGAGTGTTTGATGGGGGACAGTGTAGAGGGAGCTTTACTCTGTATCTAACCCCTTGCTGTACCTGTCCTGGGAGTGTTTGATGGGGACAGTCTAGAGGGAGCTTTACTCTGTGTCTAACCCCGTGCTGTCCCTGTCCTGGGAGTGTTTGATGGGGGACAGTGTAGAGGGAGCTTTACTCTGTATCTAACCCCGTGCTGTATCTGTCCTGGGAGTGTTTGATGGGGACAGTGTAGAGGGAGCTTTACTCTGTGTCTAACCCCGTGTTGTTTGTTACAAACTGCCTTTCAGCGACTCACCGTCCCCCAGGAACTGGAGCAGAGCCAGGTCAATGGGCCGTTTCCACTTTGATCCTTTCTGAAGTGCGATCCCGTATCCAGTGGTGGCGAAGACTTTGCCACTTCCGATTGTCACGAGCTTGCAACCGTCATCCTTTCGTGCCATGTAGTTAACCACAGCTGCATCGTAAATAAAGGCGTCCAGCTTCCTGGGGGAGAGGAGGCAGCGTATGTTAGTGACCAAGGAGGTCCTCCACCACCCAGCCACTCCCACACACTGACACACACTGACACACACACACTGACACACACACACACTGACACACACACACTGACACACACACACACTGACACACACACACTGACACACACACACACTGACACACACACACACACACACACTGACACACACACACACACACACACACTGACACACACACACACTGACACACACACACACTGACACACACACACACTGACACACACACACTGACACACACACACACACTGCCACACACACACACACTGACACACACACACACTGACACACACACACACTGCCACACACACACACTCTGACACACACACACACACTGACACACACACACACTGCCACACACACACACACTGACACACACACACACTGACACACACACACTGACACACACACACACTGACACACACACACACACTGACACACACACACACTGACACACACACACACTGACACACACTGACACACACACACTGCCACACACACACTGCCACACACACACACACTGACACACACACACTGACACACACACACACTGACACACACACACTGACACACACACACACTGCCACACACACACACACACTGACACACACACTGACACACACACACTGACACACACACACACTGACACACACACACACTGACACACACACACTGACACACACTGACACACACACACACTGCCACACACACACTGCCACACACACACTGACACACACACACTGCCACACACACACTGACACACACACACTGCCACACACACACTGACACACACACACACACTGACACACACACACTGACACACACACACACTGACACACACACACTGACACACACACACACTGCCACACACACACACACTGACACACACACACACTGACACACACACACTGACACACACACACACTGACACACACACATACTGACACACACACACTGACACACACTGACACACACACACTGCCACAGACACACTGCCACACACACACTGACACACACACACTGCCACACACACACTGACACACACACACACACTGACACACACACACTGACACACACACACACTGACACACACACACTGACACACACACACACTGCCACACACACACACACTGACACACACACACACTGACACACACACACTGACACACACACACACTGACACACACACACACTGACACACACACACTGACACACACTGACACACACACACTGCCACAGACACACTGCCACACACACACTGACACACACACACTGCCACACACACACTGACACACACACACACACTGACAGACACACACACTGACACACACACACTGACACTGACACACACACACTGACACACACACTGACACACACACACTGACACACACTCACTGACTCACACACACTGACACACACACACTGACACACACACACACTGACACACACACACACACTGACACACACACACACTGACACACACGCACACTGACACACACACACACACTGACACACACACACTGACACACACACACACTGACACACACACACACACTGACGCACACACACACTGACACACACGCACACTGACACACACACACACACTGACACACACACACTGACACACACACACACTGACACACACACACACTGATGCACACACATACTGACACACACACACACTGACACACACACACTGACACACACACACTGACACACACACTGACACACACACACTGACACACACACACACACTGACACACACACACTGACACACACACACACTGACCCACACACACACTCAAACACACACACACACTGACACACACACACACTGACCCACACACACACTCAAACACACACACTGACACACACACACACACTGACACACACACACACTGACACACACGCACACTGACACACACACACACACTGACACACACACACTGACACACACACACACTGACACACACACACACTGACGCACACACATACTGACACACACACACTGACACACACACACTGACACACACACACTGACACACACACACTGACACACACACTGACACACACACACTGACACACACACACACACTGACACACACACACTGACACACACACACACTGACCCACACACACACTCAAACACACACACACACTGACACACACACACACTGACCCACACACACACTCAAACACACACACTGACACACACACACACTGACACACACACACACTGACACACACACACACTGACCCACATACACACTCAAACACACACACTGACACACACACACCGCCTCACACACACTGACACACACACACACTGACACACACACACAGTGACACACACACAGTGACACACACACACACACTGACACACACACACACACTGACACACACACACTGCCTCACACACACTGACACACACACACACTGACACACACACACTGACACACACTCACACTGCCACACACACACTGACACACACACACACACTGACACAAACACACTGACACACACACACTGACACAGACACACTGACACATACACACACTGACACACACACACTGACACACACACACACTGACACACACACACTGACACACACTCACACTGCCACACACACACTGACACACACACACACTGACACAAACACACTGACAATCACACACACTGCCACACACACACTGACACACACACACACACTGCCACACACACACTGACACACACACACTGACAATCACACACACTGCCACACACACACTGCCACACACACACACTGACACACACACACTGCCACACACGCACACTGACACAAACACACTGACAATCACACACACTGCCACACACACACTGACACACACACACACACTGCCACACACACACACTGACACACACACACACTGACACACACACACACACACTGCCACACACACACACTGACACACACACTGACACACACACACACTGACACACACACACACTGACACACACACACACTGACACACACACACTGACACACACACACTGACACACACACACACTGACACACACACACACTGACACACACACACTGACACACACACACCGACACACACACACACACTGACACACACACACTGACACACACACACACACACACTGACACACACACACACTGACACACACACACACTGACACACACACACTGACACACACACACACTCTGACACACACACACTGACACACACACACTGACACACATACACTGACACACACACTGACACACACACACTGACACACACACACACACTGCCACACACACACTGCCACACACACACTGCCACACACACACACTGCCACACACACACTGCCACACACACACACACACACTGCCACACACACACTGCCACACAACACTGACACACACTCACACTGCCACACACATACTGCCACACACACATTGACACACACACACTGACACACACACACACTGCCACAAACACACTGCCACACACACACTGACACACACACACACACACACTGACGCACACACACTGCCACACACAGACACTGCCACACACACACACTGACACACACACTGACACACACACACTGACACACACACACTGACACACACACACACTGACACACACACACGCACTGACACACACACTGCCACACACACTGACACAGACACACACTGAGACACACACACACACTGACACACACACACCGACACACACACACACTGACACACACACACACACTGACACACACACACACTGCCACACATACTGACACAGACACACACTGAGACACACACAGACACACACACTGACACACACACACACTGACACACACACACTGACACACACACACACACTAACACACACACACACTGACATACACACTCTGACACACACACACACTAACACACACACACAGTGCCACACACACACACTGACACACACACACACACACTGACACACACACACACTGCCACACACACACTGACACACACACACTGCCACCCACACACTGACGCACACACAAACTGACACACACACACTGACACACCCACACACTGCCACACACACACTGACACACCCACCCACTGACACACACACACACACTGACACACACACACACACTGACACACACACACTGATACACACACACACTGACACACACGCACTGACAAACACACACTGACACACACACACTGACACACACACACACTGACACACACACACACTGCCACACACACACTGACACACACGCACACACTGCCACACACACACTGACACACACACACACTGACACACACACACACTGACACACACACACACACTGCCGCATACACACTGACACACACACTGCCGCACACACACACACTGCCACACACACTGACACAGACACACACTGAGACACACACAGACACACACACTGACACACACACACACTGACACACACACACTGACACACACACACACACACTAACGCACACACACACTGACATACACACTCTGACACACACACACACTAACACACACACACAGTGCCACACACACACACTGACACACACACACACACACTGACACACACACACACTGCCACACACACACTGACACACACACACTGCCACACACACACTGACGCACACACAAACTGACACACACACACTGACACACCCACACACTGCCACACACACACTGACACACCCACCCACTGACACACACACACACACTGACACACACACACACACTGACACACACACACTGATACACACACACACTGACACACACGCACTGACAAACACACACTGACACACACACACTGACACACACACACACTGACACACACACACACTGCCACACACACACTGACACACACGCACACACTGCCACACACACACTGACACACACACACACTGACACACACACACACTGACACACACACACACACTGCCGCATACACACTGACACACACACTGCCGCACACACACACACTGCCACACACACACTGCCACACACACACACCGACACACACACACTGACACACACACACACACGCTGACGCACACGCACACACACTGACACACACACACACTGCCACACACACACTGACACACACGCACACACTGCCACACACACACTGACACACACACACACTGACACACACACACACTGACACACACACACACACTGCCGCATACACACTGACACACACACACACACGCTGACGCACACGCACACACACTGACACACACACACTGACACACACACACACTGACGCACACACACACACAGACACACACACACACTAACACACACACACACTGACACACGCACACAAACTGACACACACACACTGACACACACACACTGACACACACACTGACACACACACACACACTGACACACACACTGACACACACACACACACAAACTGACACACACACACAAACTGACACACACACACTAACACACACACACTGACACACACACTGACACACACACTCACTGACACACACACACTGCCACACACACACTGACACACACACACACTGCCACACACACACTGACACACCCACCCACTGACACACACTGACACACACACACTGACACACACACACTGACACACCCACCCACTGACACACACTGACACACACACACTGACACACACACACTGACACACACGCACTAACACACACACTGACACACACACTCACTGACACACACTCACTGACACACACACACTGACACACACACACACACACTGACACACACACACACAATGCCACACACACACACTGACACACACACACTGCCACACACACACTTACAAACACACACACTGACACACACACACTGCCACACACACACACACTTACAAACACACACAGTGACACACACACATTGACACACACACACTGACACACACACACACTGACACGCACAAACTGACACGCACAAACTGACACACACACACTGACACACACACACACTGCCACAAACACACTGCCACACACACACTGACACACACACACACACACTGACGCACACACACTGCCACACACAGACACTGCCACACACACACACTGACACACACACTGACACATACACACTGACACACACAGACACACACACACACTGCCACACACACTGACACAGACACACACTGAGACACACACAGACACACACACTGACACACACACACACTGCCACACACACACTGACACACACACACACACACACTAACACACACACACACTGACATACACACTCTGACACACACACACACTAACACACACACACAGTGCCACACACACACTGACACACACACACACTGACACACACACACACTGCCACACACACACTGACACACACACACACTGCCACCCACACACTGACGCACACACAAACTGACACACACACACTGACACACCCACACACTGCCACACACACACTGACACACCCACCCACTGACACACACACACACTGACACACACACACACTGACACACACACACACACACTGACACACACACACTGATACACACACACACTGACACACACGCACTGACACACACACACTGACACACACACACTGACACACACACACACTGACACACACACACACTGCCACACACACACTGACACACACACACACACTGCCACACACACACTGACACACACACACACTGACACACACACACACTGCCACACACACACACACTGCCACACCCACACTGCCACACACACACACCGACACACACACACTGACACACACACACACACACTGACGCACACGCACACACACTGACACACACACACTGACACACACACACACTGACGCACACACACACACACTGACACACACACACACTGACACACGCACACAAACTGACACACACACACTGACACACACACACTGACACACACACTGACACACACACACAGACACACACACACAAACTGACACACACACACAAACTGACACACACACACTAACACACACACACTGACACACACACTGACACACACACTCACTGACACACACACACTGACACACACACACTGACACACACACACACTGACACACGCACTCACTGACACACACACACACACACTGACACACACACTGACACACACACACACTGACACAGACACACAAACTGACACACACACACAAACTGACAAACACACACTAACACACACACACTGACACACACACTCACTGACACACACACACTGACACACACACACACTGACACACACACACACTGACACACACACACTGACACACACACACTGACACACACACTGACACACACACTCACTGACACACACTCACTGACACACACACACTGACACACACACACACTGACACACACACACTGACACACACACACACTGACACACACACACACTGACACACACACACTGACACACACACACCGACACACACACACACACTGACACACACACACTGACACACACACACTGACACACACACACTGACACACACACACACACACACTGACACACACACACTGACACACACACACATTGACACACACACACACTGACACACACACACTGACACACACACACTGACACACACACACTGACACACACACTGACACACACACACTGACACACACACACACACTGCCACACACACACTGCCACACACACACTGCCACACACACACTGCCACACACACACACACACACTGCCACACACACACTGCCACACACACACTGCCACACAACACTGACACACACTCACACTGCCACACACACATTGACACACACACACTGACACACACACACACTGCCACAAACACACTGCCACACACACACTGACACACACACACACACACACTGACGCACACACACTGCCACACACAGACACTGCCACACACACACACTGACACACACACTGACACATACACACTGACACACACAGACACACACACACACTGCCACACACACTGACACACACACACTGACACACACACACACACTGACACACACACTGCCACACACACTGACACAGACACACACTGAGACACACACACACACTGACACACACACACTGACACACACACACACTGACACACACACACACACTGACACACACACACACTGCCACACACACTGACACAGACACACACTGAGACACACACAGACACACACACTGACACACACACACACTGACACACACACACTGACACACACACACACACTAACACACACACACACTGACATACACACTCTGACACACACACACACTAACACACACACACAGTGCCACACACACACTGACACACACACACACACTGACACACACACACACTGCCACACACACACTGACACACACACACTGCCACACACACACTGACGCACACACAAACTGACACACACACACTGACACACCCACACACTGCCACACACACACTGACACACCCACCCACTGACACACACACACACACTGACACACACACACACACTGACACACACACACACACTGACACACACACACTGATACACACACACACTGACACACACGCACTGACACACACGCACTGACACACACACACACTGACACACACACACACTGACACACACACACACTGCCACACACACACTGACACACACGCACACACTGCCACACACACACTGACACACACACACACTGACACACACACACACTGACACACACACACACACTGCCGCATACACACTGACACACACACTGCCACACACACACACACTGCCACACACACACTGCCACACACACACACCGACACACACACACTGACACACACACACACACGCTGACGCACACGCACACACACTGACACACACACACTGACACACACACACACTGACGCACACACACACACACTGACACACACACACACTGACACACACACACACTGACACACACACACTGACACACACACACTGACACACACACTGACACACACACACACACTGACACACACACTGACACACACACACACACAAACTGACACACACACACAAACTGACACACACACACACTAACACACACACACTGACACACACACTGACACACACACTCACTGACACACACACACACTGACACACACACACTGACACACACACACACTGACACACGCACTCACTGACACACACACACACACTGACACACACACTGACACACACGCACTGACACAGACACACAAACTGACACACACACACAAACTGACAAACACACACTAACACACACACACTGACACACACACTGACACACACACTCACTGAGACACACACACTGACACACACACACTGACACACACACACACACTGACACACACACACTGACACTCACACTGACACACACACACACTGACACACACACACACTGACACACACACAGTGACACACACACACTGACACACACACTGACACACACACTGACACACACACACACTGACACACACACACACACACTGACACACACACACTGCCACACGCACACTGACACACACACACACTGACACACACACACACACTGACACACACACACAAACGGACACACACACACTGACACACACACACTGACACACACACACTGACACACACACACTGACACACACACTGACACACACACACACACTGACACACACACTGACACACACACACTGACACACACACACACTGACACACACACACTGACACACACACACACTGACACACACACACTGACACACACACACTGACACACACACACACTGACACACACACACTGACACACACACACTGACACACACACACACTGACACACACACACTGACACACACACACTGACACACACACACACTGAAACAGACACTGTCACTGACACACACACACTGACACACACACACACTGACACACACACACACTGCCACACACACTGACACACTCCACAGACACACACACTGACACACACACACTGACACACACACACACTGACACACACACACACTCTGACACACACACACTGACACACACACACACTGACACAGCCACCGACACACACACACTGACACACACACACACTGACACACACACACACACACACTGCCACACACACTGACTGACACCACAGACACACACACTGACACACACACACTGATACACACACACACTGACACACACACACGCTAACACACACACACACTGACACACACACACTGACACACACACACACTGACACACACACACTGACACACACACACATTAACACACACACACACTGACACACAGACACTGACACACACACACACTGACACACACACACACATACTGACACACACACACACTGACACACACACACTGACACACACTGACTCACACACACACACTAACACACACACACACACTGACACACACACACACACACTAACACACACACAGTGCCACACACAATCTGACACACACACACACTGACACCCAAACTGACACACACGCACTGCCACACACACACTGACACACACACACTGCCACACACACACTGACACACACACACTGCCACACACACACTGACACACCCACCCACTGACACACACTGACACACACACACTGACACACACACACTGACACACACGCACTAACACACACACTGACACACACACTCACTGACACACACTCACTGACACACACACACTGACACACACACACTGACACACACACACACACTGCCACACACACACACTGACACACACACACTGCCACACACACACTTACAAACACACACACTGACACACACACACTGCCACACACACACACACTTACAAACACACACAGTGACACACACACATTGACACACACACACTGACACACACACACACTGACACGCACAAACTGACACACACACACTGACACACACACACACTGCCACAAACACACTGCCACACACACACTGACACACACACACACACACTGACGCACACACACTGCCACACACAGACACTGCCACACACACACACTGACACACACACTGACACATACACACTGACACACACAGACACACACACACACTGCCACACACACTGACACAGACACACACTGAGACACACACAGACACACACACTGACACACACACACACTGCCACACACACACTGACACACACACACACACACTAACACACACACACACTGACATACACACTCTGACACACACACACACTAACACACACACACAGTGCCACACACACACTGACACACACACACACACTGACACACACACACACTGCCACACACACACTGACACACACACACACTGCCACACACACACTGACGCACACACAAACTGACACACACACACTGACACACCCACACACTGCCACACACACACTGACACACCCACCCACTGACACACACACACACTGACACACACACACACTGACACACACACACACACACTGACACACACACACTGATACACACACACACTGACACACACGCACTGACACACACACACTGACACACACACACTGACACACACACACACTGACACACACACACACTGCCACACACACACTGACACACACACACACACTGCCACACACACACTGACACACACACACACTGACACACACACACACTGCCACACACACACACACTGCCACACCCACACTGCCACACACACACACCGACACACACACACTGACACACACACACACACACTGACGCACACGCACACACACTGACACACACACACTGACACACACACACACTGACGCACACACACACACACTGACACACACACACACTGACACACACACACACTGACACACGCACACAAACTGACACACACACACTGACACACACACACTGACACACACACTGACACACACACACAGACACACACACACAAACTGACACACACACACAAACTGACACACACACACTAACACACACACACTGACACACACACTGACACACACACTCACTGACACACACACACACTGACACACACACACTGACACACACACACACTGACACACGCACTCACTGACACACACACACACACACTGACACACACACTGACACACACACACACTGACACAGACACACACTGACACAGACACACAAACTGACACACACACACAAACTGACAAACACACACTAACACACACACACTGACACACACACTCACTGACACACACACACTGACACACACACACACTGACACACACACACACTGACACACACACACTGACACACACACACTGACACACACACTGACACACACACTCACTGACACACACTCACTGACACACACACACTGACACACACACACACTGACACACACACACTGACACACACACACACTGACACACACACACACTGACACACACACACTGACACACACACACCGACACACACACACACACTGACACACACACACTGACACACACACACACACACACACACTGACACACACACACTGACACACACACACACTGACACACACACACACTGACACACACACACTGACACACACACACTGACACACACACACTGACACACACACTGACACACACACACTGACACACACACACACACTGCCACACACACACTGCCACACACACACTGCCACACACACACTGCCACACACACACTGCCACACACACACACACACACTGCCACACACACACTGCCACACACACACTGCCACACAACACTGCCACACACTCACACTGCCACACACACATTGACACACACACACTGACACACACACACGCTGCCACAAACACACTGCCACACACACACTGACACACACACACACACACACACTGACGCACACACACTGCCACACACAGACACTGCCACACACACACACTGACACACACACTGACACATACACACTGACACACACAGACACACACACACACTGCCACACACACTGACACACACACACTGACACACACACACACACTGACACACACACTGCCACACACACTGACACAGACACACACTGAGACACACACACACACTGACACACACACACTGACACACACACACACTGACACACACACACACACTGACACACACACACACTGCCACACACACTGACACAGACACACACTGAGACACACACAGACACACACACTGACACACACACACACTGACACACACACACTGACACACACACACACACTAACACACACACACACTGACATACACACTCTGACACACACACACACTAACACACACACACAGTGCCACACACACACTGACACAGACACACACACTGACACACACACACACTGCCACACACACACTGACACACACACACTGCCACACACACACTGACGCACACACAAACTGACACACACACACTGACACACCCACACACTGCCACACACACACTGACACACCCACCCACTGACACACACACACACTGACACACACACACACACTGACACACACACACACACTGACACACACACACTGATACACACACACACTGACACACACGCACTGACACACACACACTGACACACACACACTGACACACACACACACTGACACACACACACACTGCCACACACACACTGACACACACGCACACACTGCCACACACACACTGACACACACACACACTGACACACACACACACTGACACACACACACACACTGCCGCATACACACTGACACACACACTGCCACACACACACACACTGCCACACACACACTGCCACACACACACACCGACACACACACACTGACACACACACACACACGCTGACGCACACGCACACACACTGACACACACACACTGACACACACACACACTGACGCACACACAAACTGACACACACACACTGACACACCCACACACTGCCACACACACACTGACACACCCACCCACTGACACACACACACACTGACACACACACACACACTGACACACACACACACACTGACACACACACACTGATACACACACACACTGACACACACGCACTGACACACACACACTGACACACACACACTGACACACACACACACTGACACACACACACACTGCCACACACACACTGACACACACGCACACACTGCCACACACACACTGACACACACACACACTGACACACACACACACTGACACACACACACACACTGCCGCATACACACTGACACACACACTGCCACACACACACACACTGCCACACACACACTGCCACACACACACACCGACACACACACACTGACACACACACACACACGCTGACGCACACGCACACACACTGACACACACACACTGACACACACACACAGACGCACACACACACACACTGACACACACACACACTGACACACACACACACTGACACACGCACACAAACTGACACACACACACTGACACACACACACTGACACACACACTGACACACACACACACACTGACACACACACTGACACACACACACACACAAACTGACACACACACACAAACTGACACACACACACTAACACACACACACTGACACACACTGACACACACACTCACTGACACACACACACACTGACACACACACACTGACACACACACACACTGACACACGCACTCACTGACACACACACACACACTGACACACACACTGACACACACACACACTGACACAGACACACAAACTGACACACACACACAAACTGACAAACACACACTAACACACACACACTGACACACACACTGACACACACACTCACTGAGACACACACACTGACACACACACACTGACACACACACACACACTGACACACACACACTGACACTCACACTGACACACACACACACTGACACACACACACACTGACACACACACAGTGACACACACACACTGACACACACACTGACACACACACTGACACACACACACACTGACACACACACACACACACTGACACACACACACTGCCACACGCACACTGACACACACACGCACACTGACACACACACACACACTGACACACACACACAAACGGACACACACACACTGACACACACACACTGACACACACACACTGACACACACACTGACACACACACACACACTGACACACACACTGACACACACACACTGACACACACACACTGACACACACACACACTGACACACACACACTGACACACACACACACTGACACACACACACTGACACACACACACTGACACACACACACACTGACACACACACACTGACACACACACACTGACACACACACACACTGACACACACACACTGACACACACACACTGACACACACACACACTGACACAGACACTGTCACTGACACACACACACTGACACACACACACACTGACACACACACACACTGCCACACACACTGACACACTCCACAGACACACACACTGACACACACACACTGACACACACACACACTGACACACACACACACTCTGACACACACACACTGACACACACACACACTGACACAGCCACCGACACACTCACACTGACACACACACACACTGACACACACACACACACACACACTGCCACACACACTGACACACACCACAGACACACACACTGACACACACACACTGATACACACACACACTGACACACACACACGCTAACACACACACACACTGACACACACACACTGACACACACACACACTGACACACACACACTGACACACACACACACTAACACACACACACACTGACACACACACACACTGACACACACACACACATACTGACACACACACACACTGACACACACACACTGACACACACACACACTGACTCACACACACACACTAACACACACACACACTGACACACACACACACACACTAACACACACACACAGTGCCACACACAATCTGACACACACACACACTGACATCCAAACTGACACACACGCACTGCCACACACACACTGACACACACACACTGCCACACACACACTGACACACACACACACTGCCACACACACACTGACACACCCACCCACTGACACACACTGACACACACACACTGACACACACACACTGACACACACGCACTAACACACACACTGACACACACACTCACTGACACACACTCACTGACACACACACACTGACACACACACACACACACTGACACACACACACACACTGCCACACACACACACTGACACACACACACTGCCACACACACACTTACAAACACACACACTGACACACACACACTGCCACACACACACACACTTACAAACACACACAGTGACACACACACATTGACACACACACACTGACACACACACACACTGACACGCACAAACTGACACACACACACTGACACACACACACACTGCCACAAACACACTGCCACACACACACTGACACACACACACACACACTGACGCACACACACTGCCACACACAGACACTGCCACACACACACACTGACACACACACTGACACATACACACTGACACACACAGACACACACACACACTGCCACACACACTGACACAGACACACACTGAGACACACACAGCCACACACACTGACACACACACACACTGCCACACACACACTGACACACACACACACACACACTAACACACACACACACTGACATACACACTCTGACACACACACACACTAACACACACACACAGTGCCACACACACACTGACACACACACACACACTGACACACACACACACTGCCACACACACACTGACACACACACACACTGCCACACACACACTGACGCACACACAAACTGACACACACACACTGACACACCCACACACTGCCACACACACACTGACACACCCACCCACTGACACACACACACACTGACACACACACACACTGACACACACACACACACACTGACACACACACACTGATACACACACACACTGACACACACGCACTGACACACACACACTGACACACACACACTGACACACACACACACTGACACACACACACACTGCCACACACACACTGACACACACACACACACTGCCACACACACACTGACACACACACACACTGACACACACACACACTGCCACACACACACACACTGCCACACCCACACTGCCACACACACACACCGACACACACACACTGACACACACACACACACACTGACGCACACGCACACACACTGACACACACACACTGACACACACACACACTGACACACACACACTGACACACACACACACTGACGCACACACACTGACACACACACACACTGACACACACACACACTGACACACGCACACAAACTGACACACACACACTGACACACACACACTGACACACACACTGACACACACACACAGACACACACACACAAACTGACACACACACACAAACTGACACACACACACTAACACACACACACTGACACACACACTGACACACACACTCACTGACACACACACACACACACACTGACACACACACACTGACACACACACACACTGACACACGCACTCACTGACACACACACACACACACTGACACACACACTGACACACACACACACTGACACAGACACACAAACTGACACACACACACAAACTGACAAACACACACTAACACACACACACTGACACACACACTCACTGACACACACACACTGACACACACACACACTGACACACACACACACTGACACACACACACTGACACACACACACTGACACACACACACTGACACACACACTCACTGACACACACTCACTGACACACACACACTGACACACACACACACACACTGACACACACACACACTGCCACACACACACACTGACACACACACACTGCCACACACACACTTACAAACACACACACTGACACACACACACTGCCACACACACACACACTTACAAACACACACAGTGACACACACACATTGACACACACACACTGACACACACACACACTGACACGCACAAACTGACACACACACACTGACACACACACACACTGCCACAAACACACTGCCACACACACACTGACACACACACACACACACTGACGCACACACACTGCCACACACAGACACTGCCACACACACACACTGACACACACACTGACACATACACACTGACACACACAGACACACACACACACTGCCACACACACTGACACAGACACACACTGAGACACACACAGACACACACACTGACACACACACACACTGCCACACACACACTGACACACACACACACACACACACTAACACACACACACACTGACATACACACTCTGACACACACACACACTAACACACACACGCAGTGCCACACACACACTGACACACACACACACACTGACACACACACACACTGCCACACACACACTGACACACACACACACTGCCACACACACACTGACGCACACACAAACTGACACACACACACTGACACACCCACACACTGCCACACACACACTGACACACCCACCCACTGACACACACACACACTGACACACACACACACTGACACACACACACACACACTGACACACACACACTGATACACACACACACTGACACACACGCACTGACACACACACACTGACACACACACACTGACACACACACACTGACACACAGACACACTGCCACACACACACTGACACACACACACACACTGCCACACACACACTGACACACACACACACTGACACACACACACACTGACACACACACACACACTGCCGCATACACACTGACACACACACTGCCACACACACACACACTGCCACACCCACACTGCCACACACACACACCGACACACACACACTGACACACACACACACACACACTGACGCACACGCACACACACTGACACACACACACTGACACACACACACACTGACGCACACACACACACACTGACACACACACTGACACACACACACACTGACACACGCACACAAACTGACACACACACACTGACACACACACACTGACACACACACTGACACACACACACAGACACACACACACAAACTGACACACACACACAAACTGACACACACACACTAACACACACACACTGACACACACACTGACACACACACTCACTGACACACACACACACACTGACACACACACACACTGACACACACACACACTGACACACGCACTCACTGACACACACACACACACACTGACACACACACTGACACACACACACACTGACACAGACACACAAACTGACACACACACACAAACTGACAAACACACACTAACACACACACACTGACACACACACTGACACACACACACACTGACACACACACACACTGACACACACACACTGACACACACACACTGACACACACACTGACACACACACACACTGACACACACACAGTGACACACACACACTGACACACACACTGACACACACACTGACACACACACTGACAAACACACACACACACACTGACACACACACACCGCCACACACACACTGACACACACACACTGACACACACACACACACTGACACACACACACAAACGGACACACACACACTGACACACACACACTGACACACACACTGACACACACACACACACTGACACACACACACTGACACACACACACTGACACACACACACACTGACACACACACACTGACACACACACACACTGACACACACAAACACTGACACACACACACTGACACACACACACACTGACACACACACACTGACACACACACACTGACACACACACACACTGACACACACACACTGACACACACACACACTGACACAGACACTGACACTGACACACACACACTGACACACACACACACTGCCACACACACTGACACACTCCACAGACACACACACTGACACACACACACTGACACACACACTGACACACACACACTGACACACACACACTCTGACACACACACACACTGACACACACACACACTGACACAGCCACTGACACACACACACTGACACACACACACACTGACACACACACACACTGACACACACACACACTGACACACACACACACTGCCACACACACTGACACACACCACAGACACACACACTGACACACACACACTGATACACACACACACTGACACACACACACACTGACACACACACACACTGACACACACACACTGACACACACACACACTGACACACACACACACTGACACACACACACACACACTGAGACACACACTGACACACACACACACTAACACACACACACACTGACACACAGACACTGACACACACACACACTGACACACACACACACATACTGACACACACACACACTGACACACACACACTGACACACACACACACTGACTCACACACACACTAACACACACACACACTGACACACACACACTGACACACACACACACTAACACACACACACAATGCCACACACAAACTGACACACACACACACTGACACACACACACACACTGACACACACACACACACACTGACACACACACACTGATACACACACACACTGACACACACGCACTGACACACACACACTGACACACACACACTGACACACACACACTGACACACACACACACTGCCACACACACACTGACACACACACACACACTGCCACACACACACTGACACACACACACACTGACACACACACACACTGACACACACACACACACTGCCGCATACACACTGACACACACACTGCCACACACACACACACTGCCACACCCACACTGCCACACACACACACCGACACACACACACTGACACACACACACACACACACTGACGCACACGCACACACACTGACACACACACACTGACACACGCACACACTGACGCACACACACACACACTGACACACACACACACTGACACACACACACACTGACACACGCACACAAACTGACACACACACACTGACACACACACACTGACACACACACTGACACACACACACAGACACACACACACAAACTAACACACACACACAAACTGACACACACACACTAACACACACACACTGACACACACACTGACACACACACTCACTGACACACACACACACTGACACACACACACACTGACACACACACACACTGACACACACACACACTGACACACGCACTCACTGACACACACACACACTGACACACACACACACTGACACACACACACACTGACACACGCACTCACTGACACACACACACACACACTGACACACACACTGACACACACACACACTGACACAGACACACAAACTGACACACACACACAAACTGACAAACACACACTAACACACACACACTGACACACACACACTGACACACACACACACTGACACACACACACTGACACACACACACTGACACACACACTGACACACACACACACTGACACACACACACACTGACACACACACAGTGACACACTGACACACACACTGACACACACACTGACACACACACACACTGACAAACACACACACACACACTGACACACACACACCGCCACACACACACTGACACACACACACACTGACACACACACACACACTGACACACACACACAAACGGACACACACACACTGACACACACACACTGACACACACACTGACACACACACACACACTGACACACACACACTGACACACACACACTGACACACACACACACTGACACACACACACTGACACACACACACACTGACACACACAAACACTGACACACACACACTGACACACACACACACTGACACACACACACTGACACACACACACTGACACACACACACACTGACACACACACACTGACACACACACACACTGACACAGACACTGACACTGACACACACACACTGACACACACACACACTGCCACACACACTGACACACTCCACAGACACACACACTGACACACACACACTGACACACACACTGACACACACACTGACACACACACACTGACACACACACACTCTGACACACACACACACTGACACACACACACACTGACACAGCCACTGACACACACACACTGACACACACACACACTGACACACACACACACTGCCACACACACTGACACACACCACAGACACACACACTGACACACACACACTGATACACACACACACTGACACACACACACACTGACACACACACACACTGACACACACACACTGACACACACACACACTGACACACACACACACTGACACACACACACACACACTGAGACACACACACTGACACACACACACACTAACACACACACACACTGACACACAGACACTGACACACACACACACTGACACACACACACACATACTGACACACACACACACTGACACACACACACTGACACACACACACACTGACTCACACACACACTAACACACACACACACTGACACACACACACTGACACACACACACACTAACACACACACACAGTGCCACACACAAACTGACACACACACACACTGACACACACACACTGCCACACACACACTGACACACACACACACTGACACACACACACACTGCCACACACACACTGACACACCCACCCACTGACACACACACACACTGACACACACACACTGACACACACACACTGACACACACGCACTAACACACACACTGACACACACACTCACTGACACACACTCACTGACACACACACACTGACACACACACACACACTGACGCACACACACACTGACACACACACACTGACACACACACACACACACTGCCACACACACACACTGACACACACACACTGCCACACACACACACACACACTTACAAACACACACACTGACACACACACACTGCCACACACACACACACTTACAAACACACACAGTGACACACACACACTGACACACACACACTGACACACACACACA
>NW_027591317.1:0-17500 GCF_964213995.1 Mustelus asterias | reverse complement strand
AGAGAGTGATGGGCAGAGAGAGAGAGAGTGATGGGCAGAGAGAGAGAGAGAGGGGCAGAGAGAGAGAGAGAGACAGAGAGTGATGGGCAGAGAGAGAGAGTGAGAGATAGGCAGAGAGAGAGAGTGATGGGCAGAGAGAGGGAGAGAGAGAGATAGGCAGAGAGAGAGAGAGATAGGCAGAGAGAGAGAGAGATAGGCAGAGAGAGGGAGAGAGAGAGATAGGCAGAGAGAGAGAGAGATAGGCAGAGAGAGAGAGAGATAGGCAGAGAGAGAGAGAGATAGGCAGAGAGAGAGAGAGAGAGATAGGCAGGGAGAGGGAGATAGGCAGAGAGAGTGAGAGAGAGAGTGAGAGAGAGAGAGACAGAGAGAGACAGAGAGTGATAGGCAGAGAGAGAGAGGGGCAGGGAGAGAGAGAGAGATAGGCAGAGAGAGAGAGAGAGATAGGCAGAGAGAGAGAGATAGGCAGACAGAGATAGGCAGAGAGAGAGAGAGAGGGGCAGGGAGAGAGAGAGGGAGAAAATCATTCTGTTACTGAATGTGGTTGAAAACCTTCAACATCATTTTCAAGGTTTATTGAACATAGAACATAGAACATTACAGCGCAGTACAGGCCCTTCGGCCCTCGATGTTGCGCCGACCAGTGAAACCAATCTAAAGCCCCTCTAATCTACACTATTCCAATATCATCCATATGTTTATCCAATAACCACTTGAACGCTCTCAACGTTGACGAATCCACCACTGCTGCAGGCAGGGCATTCCACGCCCTTACTACTCTCTGAGTAAAGAACCTACCTCTAACATCTGTCCTATATCTCTCACCCCTCAATTTAAAGCTATGTCCCCTCGTGCTAGCCAACACCATCCGAGGAAAAAGGCTCCCACTATCCACCCTATCTAATCCTCTGATCATCTTGTATGCCTCTATTAAGTCACCTCTTAACCTTCTTCTCTCTAACAAAAACAACCTCAAGCCCCTCAGCCTTTCCTCATACGATTTTCCCACCATACCAGGCAACATCCTGGTAAATCTCCTCTGCACCCTTTCCAACACTTCCACATCTTTCCTATAATACGGCGACCAGAACTGTACGCAATACTCCAAGTGCAGCCGCACCAGAGTTTTGTACAGTTGCAGCATGACCTCCTGGCTCCGAAACTCAATCCCTCTACCAATAAAAGCTAACACACCATACGCCTTCTTAACAACCCTATCAACCTGGGTGCCAACTTTCAGGGATCTATGCACATGGACACCCAGATCCCTCTGTTCATCCACACTACCAAGTATCTTACCATTAGCCCAGTACTCTGTATTCCTGTTACTCCTTCCAAAGTGAATCACCTCACACTTTTCCGCATTAAACTCCATTTGCCACCTCTCAGCCCAGCTCTGCAGCTTATCTATGTCCCTCTGTAACCTGCCACTTCCCTCCGCACTGTCCACAACTCCACCGACTTTAGTGTCATCCGCAAATTTACTAATCCATCCTTCCACGCCCTCATCCAAGTCATTAATAAAAACGACAAACAGCAGTGGCCCCAAAACAGATCCTTGCGGTACACCACTAGTAACTGAACTCCAGGATGAATATTTCCCATCAACCACCACCCTTTGTTTTCTTACAGCTAGCCAATTCCTGATCCAAACTGCTAAATCACCCTCAATCCCATGCCTCCGTATCTTCTGCAATAGCTTACCGTGGGGAACCTTATCAAACGCTTTGCTGAAATCCAGATACACCACATCAACCGCTTTACCCTCATCCACCTCTTTGATTTTTGGATATTTGGTGAAAATCATTTGTCAATTTCGCAGTTCTGGACATTGAGGATGTCTCTGCAGGAAAGCTCTCGGAGTCCATTTCCCCCCCAGCGAGGGGTCAGTCCCCCTGGGGAGACTCATTTCCCCCCAGCGAGAGGTCAGTCCCCCTGGGGAGACCCGCTACCCCCCAGTGAGGGGTCAGTCCCCCTGGGGAGACCCGTTACCCCCCAGCGAGGGGTCAGACCTCACGGACAGATGTGTGTGCGCCTCACACGCTTACCTTTTTGTCACTCAGTCCAGACACTGTGTCCACATACTCCTCCTGAATCATGAAGGCTGCTAGGTTGGCCGTGTAACTGGCCAGGAAGATGACAGCGAAGAACGCCCAGATCAGCACCATGATCTTGCTGGTCGTTCCTTTGGGATTTTCCACCGGAACGGAATTGTTAAAAACCAGAGCCCAGAGCAGCCAGACCGACTTACCGATGGTGAACTTTGATCCACCAGGTCCTAGTGGAATGAGAGACACAGAGAGAGAGACACAGGGAGAGAGACACAGAGAGAGAGAGGGAGTGAGTGACAGAGACAGAGAGAGAGAGACACAGAGAGAGAGAGGGAGTGAGTGACAGAGACAGAGAGAGACACAGAGAGAGAGAGACAGAGAGAGACACAGAGAGAGAGGGAGTGAGTGACAGAGAGAGAGAGAGAGACACAGAGAGAGAGACACAGAGAGAGAGAGGGAGTGAGTGACAGAGACAGAGAGAGAGAGACACAGAGAGAGAGAGGGAGTGAGTGACAGAGACAGAGAGAGACACAGAGAGAGAGACAGAGAGAGAGAGAGACGCAGAGAGAGAGAGAGAGAGACAGAGAGAAAGAGGAGGTTAGATGCAAAGTAAAGCTCCCTCTACACTGTCCCCATCAAACACAGTAAGAAGTCTCACAACACCAGGTTAAAGTCCAACAGGTTTATTTGGTAGCAAATACCATAAGCTTTCGGAGAGAGAGACACAGGGAGAGAGACACAGAGAGAGAGTGGGAGTAAGTGAGAGACAGAGAGAGAGACACAGAGAGAAACAGAGAGAGAGAGAGACAAAGAGAGAGACAGAGAGAGAGAGAGACAGAGAGAGAGAGAGTGTGATCTCCAAGAAGAATGACTACCATCAAACACTCCCAGGACAGGTACAGCACGGGGTTAGATACAGAGTAAAGCTCCCTCTACACTGTCCCCATCAAACACTCCCAGGACAGGTACAGCACGGGGTTAGATACAGAGTAAAGCTCCCTCTACACTGTCCCCATCAAACACTCCCAGGACAGGTACAGCACGGGGTTAGATACAGAGTAAAGCTCCCTCTACACTGTCCCCATCAAACACTCCCAGGACAGGTACAGCACGGGGTTAGATACAGAGTAAAGCTCCCTCTACACTGTCCCTATCAAACACTCCCAGGACAGGTACAGCACGGGGTTAGATACAGAGTAAAGCTCCCTCTACACTGTCCCCATCAAACACTCCCAGGACAGGTACAGCACGGGGTTAGAAACAGAGTAAAGCTCCCTCTACACTGACCCCATCAAACACTCCCAGGACAGGGACAGCACGGGGTTAGATACAGAGTAAAGCTCCCTCTACACTGTCCCCATCAAACACTCCCAGGACAGGGACAGCACGGGGTTAGATACAGAGTAAAGCTCCCTCTACACTGTCCCCATCAAACACTCCCAGGACAGGTACAGCACGGGGTTAGATACAGAGTAAAGCTCCCTCTACACTGTCCCTATCAAACACTCCCAGGACAGGTACAGCACGGGGTTAGATACAGAGTAAAGCTCCCTCTCCACTGACCCCATCAAACACTCCCAGGACAGGTACAGCACGGGGTTAGATACAGAGTAAAGCTCCCTCTACACTGTCCCCCATCAAACACTCCCAGGACAGGTACAGCACGGGGGTTAGATACAGAGTAAAGCTCCCTCTACACTGTCCCCCATCAAACACTCCCAGGACAGGTACAGCACGGGGTTAGATACAGAGTAAAGCTCCCTCTACACTGTCCCCACCAAACACGATGTGGAGATGCTCCCAGGACAGGTACAGCACGGGGTTAGATACAGAGTAAAGCTCCCTCTACACTGTCCCCATCAAACACTCCCAGGACATGTACAGCACGGGGTTAGATACAGAGTAAAGCTCCCTCTACACTGTCCCCATCAAACACTCCCAGGACAGGGACAGCATGGGGTTAGATACAGAGTAAAGCTCCCTCTACACTGGTCCCCATCAAACACTCCCAGGACAGGGACAGCACGGGGTTAGATACAGAGTAAAGCTCCCTCTACACTGTCCCCATCAAACACTCCCAGGACATGTACAGCACGGGGTTAGATACAGAGTAAGGCTCCCTCTACACTGGTCCCCATCAAACACTCCCAGGACAGGTACAGCACGGGGTTAGATACAGAGTAAAGCTCCCTCTACACTGGTCCCGATCAAACACTCCCAGGACAGGGACAGCACGGGGTTAGATACAGAGTAAAGCTCCCTCTAAACTGTCCCCCATCAAACACTCCCAGGACAGGGACAGCACGGGGTTAGATACAGAGTAAAGCTCCCTCTACACTGTTCCCATCAAACACTCCCAGGACAGGTACAGCACGGGGTTAGATACAGAGTAAAGCTCCCTCTACACTGGTCCCGATCAAACACTCCCAGGACAGGTACAGCACGGGGTTAGATACAGAGTAAAGCTCCCTCTACACTGTCCCCGATCAAACACTCCCAGGACAGGGACAGCACGGGGTTAGATACAGAGTAAAGCTCCCTCTACACTGTCCCCATCAAACACTCCCAGGACAGGGACAGCACGGGGTTACATACAGAGTAAAGCTCCCTCTACACTTGTCTGGTTTATTGTGGCGTGTATTTTGGGGGAGAGGCGTTCCTGGGACTTACGTTTTCCATTGGAGAGAGTCCTGTTGTACCCGATTGGACTGAAGAATTCAAATATAAAGACCGTGACTCCGACCACAGTGAGACACATCACAAACATCATCAACCAGACTGCTGGGCTGTACGGCTCTGGAGGGGAAAGAACGAACAAATATCTTACCAGCACAGCAAGGTCCCAGATCCCTCTTCCTCCCTCTCCAGCCACTCGGTCTCACTCCCTTTCCTCGTAACGAGCGGGGGTGTCACAGAGTTCTGTCCTCTGGCCCCCAACTCTTTACAATCTATATTCATGACTTGGACACAGAGATAGAAGGCTTGATAGCCAAGTTTCCAGGTGACATTAGAATAGGTGGGATGGTACGTTGATAGGTTCGGTGCATGGGCTCGAATGTGGCAGATGGAACTTAATATGGATGAATGTGAGGTTATCCACTTTGGTGGGAAAAATGGAAAGGCAACTCCTTATCTAAAGGATTTCATAACTCGGCATTTGGAAGGCAGTGGTTTGATCAGACAAAGTCAGCATGGGTTTACAAAGGGAAATCAGTCTTGACAAATCTATTGGAATTCTTTGAGGATGTCACCGGTAGAGTTGACCGAGGAGAACCAGTGGATGTGGTTTATTTAGACTTTCAGAAGGATTTCGACGAAGTCTCACGTAACAGACTACAATGTAAATGGGATTACAGGTAATGTCTTGAGACGGATAGAAAGCTGGTTAGCAGATAGGAAGCAAAGAGTTGGCATCAATGGATCTTTTTCTGATTGGCAGTCAGTGACTAGTGGGGTTCCGCAGGGATCTGTGTTCGGGCCCCAACTGTTCACATTATATATTAATGATTTGGAAGAGGGAACTGAATGTATTATCTCCAAATTTGCAGATGATACAAAGTTGGGGTGGGAGGGTGAGCTGTGAGGAGGATGCAGAGATGCTTCAGCGTGATTTGGACAGGCTGAGTGTGTGGGTATCTGCATGGCAGATGCAGCATAATGTGGATAAATGTGAGGTTATCCACTTTGGTAGCAATAATAGGGAGACAGATTATTATTTGAATGGGTGTAAATTGAGAGAGGCGGATACTCAGCGAGACCTTGGAGACCTCGTGCATCAGTCGCTGAGAGTAAGCGCGCAGGGACAGCAGGCAGTGAAGAAGGTGAATGGTATGTTGGCCTTCATAGCGAGAGGATTTGAGTATCGGGATAGGGATGTTTTGCTGCAATTGTACACGGCGTTGGTGAGGCCACACCTGGAGTATTGTGTGCAGTTTTGGTCTCCTTATCTGAGGAAGGATGTCCTTGCTATAGAGGGAGCGCAGCGAAGGTTTCATTACGATCATGGCTGATCATCCAACTCAATAGCCTAATCCTGCCTTCTCCCCATAACCTTTGATCCCATTCGCCCCAAGTGCTATATCCAGCCGCCTCTTGAATACATTCAATGTTTTGACATCAACTACTTCCTGTGGGAATGAATTCCACAGGTTCACCACTCTCTGGGTGAAGAAATGTCTCCTCATCTCCGTCCTAAATGGTCTACCCCGAATCCTCAGGCTGTGACCCCTGGTTCTGGACTCCCCCCACCATCGGGAACATCGTCCCTTTCCCAAACCCTGCCCCCAATCTCAAACCCCGCCCCCAGTCCCAAACCCCACCCCCAATCCCAAACCCCGCCCCCAATCCCAAACCCTGCCCCCAATCCCAAACCCCGCCCCCAATCCCAAACCCCACCCCCAATCCCAAACCCCGCCCCCAATCCCAATCCCCGCCCCCAATCCCAAACCCTGCCCCCAATCCCAATCCCCGCCCCCAATCCCAAACCCTGCCCCCAATCTCAAACCTCGCCCCCAATCCCAAACCCTGCCCCCAATCCCAAACCCCGCCCCCAATCCCAAACCCCGCCTCCAATCCCAAACCCCACCCCCAATCCCAATCCCTGCCCCCAATCCCAATCCCCGCCCCCAATCCCAAACCCTGCCCCCAGTCCCAAACCCCCCCAATCCCAAACCCTGCCCCCAGTCCCAAACCCCGCCCCCAGTCCCAATCCCCGCCCCAATCCCAAACCCTGCCCCCAGTCCCAAACCCCGCCCCCAATCCCAAACCCCGCCCCCAATCCCAAACCCCGCCCCCAATCCCAAACCCCGCCCCCAATCCCAAACACCCCCAATCCCAAACCCCACCCCCAATCCCAAACCCCCCCAGTCCCAAACCCTGCCCCCAATCCCAACCCCCCCAATCCCAAACCCCCCCAATCCCAAACCCCCCCAATCCCAAACCCTGCCCTCAATTCCAAACCCCGCGTCCAATCCCAAACGCCCCCCCAATCCCAAACCCTGCCCTCAATTCCAAACCCCGCCCCCAATCCCAAACCCCACCCCCAATCCCAAACCCCCCCAATCCCAAACCCCACCCCCAATCCCAAACCCCCCCAGTCCCAAACCCTGCCCCCAATCCCAACCCCCCCCAATCCCAAACCCCACCCCCAATCCCAAACCCCCCCAATCCCAAACCCCGCCCCCAAACCCAAACCCTGCCCTCAATTCCAAACCCCGCCCCCAATCCCAAACCCCCCCCAATCCCAAACCCTGCCCTCAATTCCAAACCCCGCCCCCAATCCCAAACCCCACCCCCAATCCCAAACCCCCCCAATCCCAAACCCCACCCCCAATCCCAAACCCGCCCAGTCTCAAACCCTGCCCCCAATCCCAACCCCCCCCAATCCCAAACCCCCCCAATCCCAAACCCCACCCCCAATCCCAAACCCCGCCCCCAATCCCAAACCCCCCCCCCAATCCCAAACCCTGCCCTCAATTCCAAACCCCACCCCCAATCCCCTGGTTCTGGACTCCCCCCCACCATCGGGAATATCCTCCCTGCATCGACCCTGTCTAGTCCTGTTAGAATTTTACGTCTCGGCATCGGAAACTGACGATCCCCTGAGGAGTATAGAGAAAGTAGGAAGGAATTTAAACGTGGAATTAGGAGGGCTGAAAGCGGTCATGAAATGTCTCCAGCAAACAGGGTCAAGGAGAATCCCAAGGATTTTTATGCATATATTAGGAGCAAGAGGGTAGCCAGAGAAACTCAAGGACAACGGAGGAAAGTTATGTGCGGAGCCACAGGAAGTGGGTGGGATCCTTAATGAGTACTTTGTATCGGTATTTACCAAGGAGAAGGACATGATGGATGTTGGGGTCAGGGATGGGTGTGTGAATGCTCTAGAGAATGTCAATATATCGAAGGAGGAAGCGTTGGGTATCTTAAATTGCATTAAGGTAGACAAGTCCCTGGGGCCGGATGGGATCGATTACAGGTTACTGCGGGAGGCAAGGGGAGAAATAGCTGGGGCCTTAACAGATATCTTCACATCCTCTTTGACCACAGGCGAGGTTCCAGAGGACTGGAGAGTAGCCAATGTCGTTCCCTTGTTTAAGAAAGAAAGCAGGGATAATCCAGAGAATTATAGGCTGGTGAGCCTGACGTCAGTGGTGGGGAAGCTTTTGGAGAAGATACTGAGGGACAGGATATGTGCACATTTGGAGGAAAATGGACTAGTTAGTGACAGGCAGCATGGTTTTGATCGGGGAAGGTCATGTCTCACCAACTTGATTGGGTTTTTTGAAGAGGTGACAAAGATAATTGATGAGGGAAGGGCGGTGGATGTGGTTTATATGGATTTTAGTAAGGTGTCTGACAAGGTCCCACACGGCAGACTGGTACAAAAACTAAAATCACCTGGGATTGGGGATGGGCTGACTAGATGGATACAGAACTGTCTGGGTGATAGACAGAGAGTAGCAGTGGAAGGGTGCTTATCAGAATGGAGATGTGTAGCTAGTGGTGTTCCGCAGGGAGCAGTGCCGGGACCTCTGTTGTTTGTTGTATATATAAATGATCTGGAGGAAAATGTGGGTGGTCTGATCAGTAAGTATGTGGGTGACACAAAGATTGGTGGAGTTACTGATAGTGTCAGAGGATACAACAGGATATGGATCGATTGGAGACTTGGGCACAGGAATGGCAGATGGAGTTTAATCCAGACAAATGAGAGGTGATGCATTTTGGAGGATCAGGTTTAGGTGTGAATTAGACTGTAACTGGCAGAACCCTTCGGAACATTAACATACAGAGGGATCTGGGCGGCAGGTCCACAGTTCCCTAAAAGTGGCAACACTGATTTGATTTGATTTGATTTATTATTGTCACCTGTATTAACATACTGTGAAAAGTATTGTTTCTTGCACACTATACAGACAAAGCATACCGTTCATAGAGAAGGAAAGGAGAGAGTGCAGAATGTAGTGTTACAGTCATAGCTAGGGTGTAGAGAAAGATCAACTTAATGCGAGGTAGGTCCATTCAAAAGTCTGACAGCAGCAGGGAAGAAGCTGTTCTTGAGTCGGTCGGTACGTAACCTCAGACTTTTGTATCTTTTTCCTGACGGAAGAAGGTGGAAGAGGGAATGTCCGGGGTGCGTGGGGTCTTTAATTATGCTGGCTGCTTTTCCAAGGCAGCGGGAAGTGTAGACAGAGTCAATGGATGGGAGGCTGGTTTGCGTGATGGATTGGGCTACATTCACGACCTTTTGTAGTTCCTTGCGGTCTTGGGCAGAGCAGGAGCCAGACCAAGCTGTGATACAACCAGAAAGAATGCTTTCTATGGGGCATCTGTAAAAGTTGGTGAGAGTCGTAGCTGACATGTCAAATTCATGATGTTTCACAGAGGGCTATTTTTTATTACTCCTTCACGGTGAGTGAGTGTTACTGGCTGGACCAGCATTCATTACCCATTCCTAACCGTCCATTCAGAAAGTGGTGGGAATGAAGGGTTATGGTGAGCGGGCAGGTAAGTGGAGCTGAGTCCACAAAAAGATCAGCCATGATGGTCTTTTTGTCATGCAGACGACACCAAGATTTGTGGCATGGTGGACAGTGAGGAAGGTTATCTCCAATTGCAGTGGGATCTTAATCAATTGGGCCAGTGGGCTGACGAATGGTAGATGGAGTTTAATTTAGACAAATGCGAGGTAATGCATTTTGATAGATTGAACCAGGGCAGGACTTACTCAGTTAATGGTAGGGGGTTGGGGAGAGTTACAGAACAAAGAGATCTAGGGGTACCTGTTCATAGCTCCTTGAAAGTCTGACAGCAGCAGGGAAGAAGCTGTTCTTGAGTCGGTCGGTACGTAACCTCAGACTTTTGTACCTTTTTCCTGATGGAAGAAGGTGGAAGAGAGAATGTCCGGGGTGCGTGGGGTCCTTAATTATGCTGGCTGCTTTTCCCCGAGGCAGCGGGAAGTGTAATCATAGAATAGAAACCCTACAGTGCAGAAGGAGGCCATTCGGCCCATCGAGTCTGCACCGACCACAATCCCACCCAGGCCCGACCCCCACATATTTACCCGCTAATCCCTCTAACCTACGCATCTCAGGACTCTAAGGGGCAATTTTTAACCTGGCCAATCAACCTAACCTGCACATCTTTGGACTGTGGGAGGAAACCGGAGCACCCGGAGGAAACCCACGCAGACACGAGGAGAATGTGCAAACTCCACACAGACAGTGACCCGAGCCGGGAATCGAACCCGGGACCCTGGAGCTGTGAAGCAGCAGTGCTAACCACTGTGCTACCATGCCATTGACAGAGTCAATGGATGGGAGGCTGGTAGCCAAGGTGATTAAGAAGGTATATGGCATGCTTGCCTTCATCAGCCGGGGCATTGAGTACAGGAGTTGGGGAATCATGTTGCAGCTATATAAAACCCTGGTTAGGCAGTATTTGAAGCATTGCGTGCAGTTCTGGTCACCACTCTACCAGGAGGACGTGGGAGCTTTGGACAGAGAGTAGAGAAGGTTCACCAGGATGCTGCCGGGTCTCGAGGGTGTCGGCTATGAGGAGAGGTTGGATAAACTAGGATTGTTTTCACTGGAAAGACGGAGGCTGAAGGGAGACCTGATAGAGGGTCTACAAAATGATCAGAGGCACAGACAGGGTGGATAGTCAGAGGCTTTTCCCCAGGGTGGAAGTGTCAGTTACCCGCGGGGGGGGGAGGGGGCACAGGTTCATGGTGAGAGGGGGGGGAGTTTAAGGGAGATGTGCGGGGGAAGTTTTTCACACAGAGAGTGGTGGGTGCCTGGAACGCGGTGCCAGAGGAGGTGGTGGAAGCAGGAACATTAACAACATTTAAGAGGCATCTGGATGGGTCCATGAGTAGGGAGGGAATAGAGGGATACGGACTGGGTAAGGGGAGGAGGTATTTTAAAATTTACTTTCGGCATCATGATTGGCACAGGCTTGGAGGGCCGAAGGCCCTGTTCCTGTGCTTGTTCTTTATGAGGCTGCACCGAGATACAGTGGACAGCTTTGGACTCGAGATATGAGCAAAGATGTAGAGAGTTCAGAGCAGGTTCACTGGATTGATTCCAGAGATGAGGGGGTTTGACACATGCAGAGACAGGGTGCAACTTATATGAGTCAGGAGGTCTAATTGAGTGGAAAGATAACAAAAGTTATTGACACAGGAAACCTGGAGAGGATGCTTCCCCGTGTGGGACACTTCAAAACAGGTGGTGATAGTTTTAGGAAAAGGGGTGGCAGATTTAAAACCAAGCTCAGGAAAAGCGAATTCTCAGACAGGGTGGTGACTGTGTAGGATTCACCCTCCCAGAGTGAGAGTGTGGGATTCACCCTCCCAGAGTGAGAGTGTGGGACTCACCCTCCCAGAGTGAGAGTGCGGGATTCACCCTCCCAGAGTGAGAGTGTGGGATTCGCCCTCCCAGAGTGAGAGTGTGGGATTCGCCCTCCCAGAGTGAGAGTGTGGGATTCACCCTCCCAGAGTGAGAGTGTGGGATTCACCCTCCCAGAGTGAGAGTGTGGGATTCACCCTCCCAGAGTGAGAGTGTGGGATTCACCCTCCCAGAGCGAGAGTGTGGGATTCACCCTCCCAGAGTGAGAGTGCGGGATTCACCCTCCCAGAGTGAGAGTGTGGGATTCACCCTCCCAGAGTGAGAGTGTGGGATTCACCCTCCCAGAGTGAGAGTGTGGGATTCACCCTCCCAGAGAGAGAGTGTGGGATTCACCGTCCCAGAGTGAGAGTGTGGAACTCACCCTCCCAGAGTGAGAGTGCGGGATTCACCACCCAGAGTGAGAGTGTGGGATTCGCCCTCCCAGAGTGAGAGTGTGGAACTCGCCCTCCCAGAGTGAGAGTGTGGGATTCACCCTCCCAGAGTGAGAGTGTGGGATTCACCCTCCCAGAGTGAGAGTGTGGGACTCACCCTCCCAGAGTGAGAGTGCGGGATTCACCCTCCCAGAGTGAGAGTGCGGGATTCACCCTCCCAGAGTGAGAGTGTGGGATTCACCCTCCCAGAGTGAGAGTGTGGGATTCACCCTCCCAGAGTGAGAGTGCGGGATTCACCCTCCCAGAGTGAGAGTGCGGGATTCACCCTCCCAGAGTGAGAGTGTGGGATTCACCCTCCCAGAGTGAGAGTGTGGGATTCACCCTCCCAGAGTGAGAGTGTGGAACTCACCCTCCCAGAGTGAGAGTGTGGGATTCACCCTCCCAGAGTGAGAGTGTGGGATTCACCCTCCCAGAGTGAGAGTGTGGGATTCACCCTCCCAGAGTGAGAGTGTGGGATTCGCCCTCCCAGAGTGAGAGTGCGGGATTCACCCTCCCAGAGTGAGAGTGTGGGATTCACCCTCCCAGAGTGAGAGTGTGGGATTCACCCTCCCAGAGTGAGAGTGTGGGATTCACCCTACCAGAGCGAGAGTGTGGGATTCACCCTCCCAGAGTGAGAGTGTGGGATTCACCCTCCCAGAGCGAGAGTGTGGGATTCACCCTCCCAGAGTGAGAGTGTGGGATTCACCCTCCCAGAGTGAAGAGTGTGGGATTCACCCTCCCAGAGTGAGAGTGTGGGATTCACCACCCAGAATGAGAGTGTGGGATTCACCACCCAGAGTGAGAGTGCGGGATTCACCCACCCAGAGTGAGAGTGCGGGATTCACCCTCCCAGAGTGAGAGTGCGGGATTCACCCTCCCAGAGTGAGAGTGCGGGATTCACCCTCCCAGAGTGAGAGTGCGGGATTCGCCCTCCCAGAGTGAGAGTGTGGAACTCGCCCTCCCAGAGTGAGAGTGTGGGATTCACCCTCCCAGAGTGAGAGTGTGGGATTCACCCTCTCAGAGTGAGAGTGTGGGACTCACCCTCCCAGAGTGAGAGTGCGGGATTCACCCTCCCAGAGTGAGAGTGCGGGATTCACCCTCCCAGAGTGAGAGTGCGGGATTCACCCTCCCAGAGTGAGAGTGTGGGATTCACCCTCCCAGAGTGAGAGTGTGGGACTCAGTGGCCCAGAGTGAGAGTGTGGGATTCACCCTCCCAGAGTGAGAGTGTGGGATTCACCCTCCCAGAGTGAGAGTGTGGGATTCACCCTCCCAGAGCGAGAGTGTGGAACTCACCCTCCCGGAGCGAGAGTGTGGGATTCACCCTCCCAGAGTGAGAGTGTGGGACTCAGTGGCCCAGAGTGAGAGTGTGGGATTCACCCTCCCAGAGTGAGAGTGTGGGATTCACCCTCCCAGAGTGAGAGTGTGGGATTCACCCTCCCAGAGCGAGAGTGTGGGATTCACCCTCCCAGAGTGAGAGTGTGGGACTCAGTGGCCCAGAGTGAGAGTGTGGGATTCACCCTCCCAGAGTGAGAGTGTGGGATTCACCCTCCCAGAGCGAGAGTGTGGAACTCACCCTCCCGGAGCGAGAGTGTGGGATTCACCCTCCCAGAGTGAGAGTGTGGGATTCACCCTCCCAGAGTGAGAGTGTGGGATTCACCCTCCCAGAGTGAGAGTGTGGGATTCACCCTCCCAGAGTGAGAGTGTGGGATTCACCCTCCCAGAGCGAGAGTGTGGGATTCACCCTCCCAGAGTGAGAGTGTGGGACTCAGTGGCCCAGAGTGAGAGTGTGGGATTCACCCTCCCAGAGTGAGAGTGTGGGATTCACCCTCCCAGAGTGAGAGTGTGGGATTCACCCTCCCAGAGTGAGAGTGTGGGATTCACCCTCCCAGAGTGAGAGTGTGGGATTCACCCTCCCAGAGTGAGAGTGTGGGATTCACCCTCCCAGAGTGAGAGTGTGGGATTCACCCTCCCAGAGTGAGAGTGTGGGATTCACCCTCCCAGAGTGAGAGTGTGGAACTCACCCTCCCAGAGTGAGAGTGTGGGATTCACCCTCCCAGAGTGAGAGTGTGGAACTCAGCGGCCCAGAGTGCGGTGGATACTGCGATTGAGTTTATTGAAAGTGGAGACAGATTTTTAATGAGTAATGAAGGGTTCTGGTGAATGGGCAGCAATGTGGAGTTAGTCTGTCAGGACCATATAGCAAGGCAGAGCGGGTCCAGGGGCTGAGGAGCTCCTCCTGCTCCCCGTACGTCTGTTCCATCTCTCTCCACTTGGTGAGTGTCTCTCACTCTCTCCCTCCCTCTCCCCCTTTCTCTCTCTCTCTCTCGCTCCCTCTATTTCTCCCTCTGTTTTCTCCCTGCCCCTTCTCTCATTTTCTCCCTCCCTCTCTCTCTCCTGTGCTCTCTCGTTCTCTCCCTCCATTTCTTGCACTCTCTCTCACTCTCTCTCCCTCCCTCTCCCTCTCTCCCTCCCACTCTCCCTCCCACTCTCCCTCCCACTCTCCCTCCCTCTCCATAAATGTGAGGTTATTCACTTTGGAAGCAAAAACAAGGCAGATTACTACCTGAATGGGTGTAAATTGGGAGAGGGGAGTGTGCAGCGGGATCTGGGTGTCCTTGTGCACCAGTCACTGAAGGTAAGCATGCAGGTGCGGCAGGCGGTAAAGAAGGCTAATGGTATGTTGGCCTTCATTGCGAGAGGTTTCGAGTACAGGAGCAGGGATGTGTTGTTGTAATTATACAGGGCCTTGGTGAGGCCACACCGAGAGTATTGTGTGCAGTTTTGGTCTCCCTTTCTGAGGAAGGATGTTCTTGCTCTCGAGGGAGTGCAGTGAAGGTTTACCAGGCTGATTCCGGGGATGGCGGGACTGATGTGTGAGGAGAGATTGACCAGGTTGGGATTGTTTTCGCTGGAGTTCAGATGAATGAAGGGGGGGATCTCATAGAGACTTATAAAATTCTAACAGGACTAGACAGGGTAGATGCGGGGAGGATGTTCCCGATGGTGGGGGGAGTCCAGAACCAGGGGTCACAGCCTGAGGATTCGGGGTAGACCATTTAGGACGGAGATGAGGAGACATTTCTTCACCCAGAGAGCGGTGAGCCTGTGGAATTCATTACCACAGGAAGTAGTCGATGTCAAAACATTGAATGTATTCGGGAGGTGGCTGGATACTTGGGGTGAATGGGGTCAAAGGTTATGGGGAGAAAGCAGAATGAGGCTGAGTTGGATGATCAGCCATAATCATGGTGAATGGGGGAGCAGGCTCGAAGGGCCGAATGGCCTCCTCCTGCTCCTATTGTCGATATTTCTATGCTTCTCTCCCTCCCTCCCTCCCTCCCTCTCTCTCCCTCCTTCCCTCCCCATCTCTCCCTTCCCCCTTCTCTCCCCCACTCCTCTTCCCCCCTCTCTCCCCCTCCCTCCCCCTCTCTCTCCCCCAACTCTCTCCCCACTCCCTCTCCCCCTCCCCCTCTCTCACCCCTCCCTCTCCCCCTCTCTTCCCCCTCCCTCTCCCCCTCCCCCTCTCTTCCCCCCCTCTCTTCCCCCCCTCTCTCCCCCTCCCCCTCTCCCTCCCTCCCCCCTCTCTCCCCCTCCTCCTTCTCTCCCCCTCCCCCTCCTCTCCCCTCTATCTCTCCCCCCCTCCCTCCCCCCTCTCTCCCCCTCCCCCTTCTTCTCTCCCCCTCCTCTCCCCGCTCTCTCTCTCCCCCCCTCCCTCCCCCTCTCTCCTCCTCCCCTTCCTCTCTCCCCCTCCTCTCCCCGCTCTCTCTCTCCCCCCCTCCCTCCCCCTCTCTCCCCCTCACCCCCTCCTCTCCCCCTCTCTCTCTTCCCCCCCTCTCCTTCCCCCCTCTCTCCCCCTCCCCCCTCCTCTCTCCCTCTCCTCTCCCCCGTCTCTCTCTCCCCCCCTCTCTCCCCCTCACCCCCTCCTCTCCCCCTCTCTCTCTTCCCTCCCTCCCCCTCCCCCCTCTCTCCCCCTCCCCCCTCCTCTCTCCCTCTCCTCTCCCCGTCTCTCTCTCCCCCCTCTCTCTCTCCCCCCTCCCTCCCCCCCAACTCTCTCTCCCCCCTCCCTCCCCCCCAACTCTCTCCCCCTCACCCCCTCCTCTCCCCCTCTCTCTCTTCCCCCCCTCTCCCTCCTCCCTCTCTCCCCCTCCCCCCTCTCTCCCCCTCCCCCCTCCTCTCTCCCTCTCCCCCCTCCTCTCTCCCTCTCCTCTCCCCCGTCTCTCTCTCTCCCTCTCCTCCCTCCCTCTCTCTCCCCCCCCTCCCTCTCCCCCCCACCCCCTTCTCTGTCTCTCTCTCTCTCTCTCTCCCTCTCTGAGTTTCCTGTTGGCGGGCCTTGACCTGACCATGGTGGTGGTGATGGATTGTCGTGGCGAGTTCTATGACTAAACCTTGTGAATGATGATCAGATGTTGGATGCTGTCTGTCCAGCCTGACTCCCCATCACTGAGAAATGTTCACCTATCCTCCACATTCCTTCAGCAAGGTCAGTGCAATTCCTGTATTCCTGTAACCCCATTCCCCGCTACCCCTCTCTCTCTCTCTCCTTTCTATCCCTCTGTCTCTCTATCTCTCTGTCTATGTCTGTGTCTCTCTCTGTCTGTCTCTCTCCGTGTCTGGCAGGTCTGTCATATGAGGAGAGACTAAGTCGGTTAGGATTCACCATGGTAGGCTTCTGCAGAAAATGCAGATGTATGGGATTGGGGGTGATCTAGGAAATTGGATCAGGAATTGGCTAGCGGATAGGAAACAGAGGGTGGTGGTTGATAGTAAATATTCATCATGGAGTGCGGTTACAAGTGGTGTACCTCAGGGATCTGTTTTGGGGCCACTGCTGTTTGTAATATTTATTAATGATCTGGATGAGGGTATAGTTGGGTGGATTAGCAAATTTGCTGATGACACCAAAGTCGGTGGTGTGGTAGACAGTGAGGAAGGGTGTCGTAGTTTGCAGGAAGACTTAGACAGGTTGCAAAGTTGGGCCGAGAGGTGGCGGATGGAGTTTAATGCGGAGAAGTGTGAGGTAATTCACTTTGGTAGGAATAACAGATGTGTTGAGTATAGGGCTAACGGGAGGACTTTGAATAGTGTGGAGGAGCAGAGGGATCTAGGTGTATGTGTGCATAGATCCCTGAAAGTTGGGAATCAAGTAGATAAGGTTGTTAAGAAGGCATATGGTGTCTTGGCGTTTATTGGTAGGGGGATTGAATTTAGGAGTCGTAGCGTTATGTTGCAACTGTACACAACTCTGGTGCGGCCGCACTTGGAGTACTGTGTGCAGTTCTGGTCCCCACATTACAGGAAGGATGTGGAGGCTTTGGAGAGGGTGCAGAGGAGGTTTACCAGGATGTTGCCTGGTATGGAGGGGAGATCCTATGAGGAGAGGCTGAGGGATTTGGGATTGTTTTCGCTGGAAAGGCGGCGGCTAAGAGGGGATCTTATTGAAACATATAAGATGATTAGAGGTTTAGATAGGGTGGATAGTGATAGCCTTTTTCCTCTGATGGAGAAATCCAGCACGAGGGGGCATGGCTTTAAATTGAGGGGGGGTAGTTATAGAACCGATGTCAGGGGTAGGTTCTTTACCCAGAGGGTGGTGAGGGATTGGAATGCCCTGCCAGCATCAGTAGTAAATGCG
>NW_027591316.1:0-95665 GCF_964213995.1 Mustelus asterias | reverse complement strand
TGCCCCATCGAGGCTCCGGAAGATTCCACCCGCATTACCAGCCAGATAATTCTGGCCAATATGTTTTAGCGATGCGGGTTGAAGGTTAACTATTGTCCTGCACATGGTGGGGGAGGACTCTGCTGACGATAGTGCCATGGGATCCTTTACACCCACCCTGGAACATATTAGAGCCTTGATTTAGGATCACACCTGAGAATGAACACTTCCAACAACATTTCCTCCGTACTGCTCCGGAATGTCAGCCTAGATTCCATACTCACACTTTTAAAAAATATATTCTTTCATGCGACGTTAGTGTCACTGGCAAGCCAGTGACTGGGCAAGCCTCGTTGCCCATCCCTCATTGTCCTTTGAGGGCAATTATTAAGCAACCACACTGCTGTTGCTCTGGCGTCACATGTAGGTTTGGTAAAGACTAGGTTCTTTCAATTCTTACATGGGATGGGATGTGGGTGTGGCAGCCAAGGTCAGCATTTATTGCCAATCCCTAATGGCCCTTGAGAGATTTGCCTGGTCATTTCAGGGGGCAGTTAAGAGTCAACCACATTGCTGTGGATCTGGAGTCACATGTAGGCCAGACCAGGGTGAGGCTGGTGGATTTCCTCCCCGAAAGGACATGAGTGAACCAGATGGGTTTTTACAACAACAATAGTTTCATGGCATTGCGTACAGTGTGTGCACTGCACTGTGTGCAGTTTTGGTGTCCTTATCTGAGGAAGGATGTCTTTGCCGCAGAGGGACTACAGCGAAGGTTTACCAGGCTGATTCCTGGGATGGTAGGTCTGTCATATGGGGAGAGACTAAGTCGGTTAGGGTTATATTCAGTGGGGTTTAGAAGAGTGAGAAGGGATCTCATAGAAACTTATAAAATTCTAACAAAGTTAGACAGGGTAGATTCAGAAAGAATGTTCCCGATGGTGGGGGAGTCCAGAACTAGGGGTTATAGTTTGAGGATAAGAGGTAAACCTTTTAGAACAGAGGTGAGGAGAAATATCTTCACCCAGAGAGTGGTGAATGTGTGGAATTCACGATCATAGAAAGTAGTTGAGGCCAAAACATCTAATTTCAAGAGGAAATTAGATATAGTTCTTGGGGCTAAAGGGATCAAGGGATATGGAGGGGAAAGGAGGTGTCAAGATAATGAATTTGATGATCAGCCATGATCAAAATGAATGGTGGAGCAGGCTCGAAGGGCCGAATGGCCGACTGCTGCTTCTATTTTCTATGGGCATGAATTATATACTCCCCCGGGGGGTTTTATTTGCATGGATGGGATTGTGTCCTGAACTAGGCACAATTTTACACTGGAGTGGACAAGATGTCAGATTAAAAGCTCGTCCTTGTCCCTATTAAGTCTCTTGAATGGCCACTTAATGGCCGTTTCTCACTGAGCCTCAATTTTCAGTCTGATCTGCATCTGATAGTTGAGGGGGCGGAAATAAAAAGAATCACTGCTCTTGGTCTTGGGTGGGAAAAGGGTGGTGGGTCTGGGGGTGTTCTAACACTTCCATTGGACACATCTGGATCTCCATCCCACCCCTTCCTATTGGCCGCTAGCTCTCCAAGGAGGGACTCTGTGGTGACACAGTGGCACAGTGGTTAGCACTGCTGCCTCACAAAGCCGGGGACCCTGATTTGATTCCCAGCTTGGGTCACCGTCTGTGCGGAGTTTGCACGTTCTCCCCGTGTCTGCGTGGGTTTCCTCCGGGTGCTCCGGTTTCCTCCCACGGTCTGAAAGATGCGCTGGTTAGGTGCATTGACCCAAACAGGCGCCAGAGTGTGGCAACTTGGGGATTCCCACAGTAACTTCATTGTAGTAAGCCTACTTGTAACATGATTAAGTAAACTTTAACTTTCTTACCAAATGTGGACGGATGCGCCGCCTGCTACCAATCAACGGTCATCTGAAAAATTCAGACCTTGGTCACTTTCAATTTTGAATCATTTTTAATTCATTAAATTTAGTGATTAATCGAATTTAAATTTCACCAGCTGGCCTGGTGGGATTTGATCCCATTTCCCCCGGACAATTAGCCCAGTGACATTATCATTCTGTGCTGAAATCTGACTCCAACGTGCGAGTGCTAGCTACTGAGCCACGATTTAGGTGTCAGAAATTTATTTATTAGTGTCACAAGTAGGCTTACATTAACATTGCAATGAAGTTACTGTGAAAATCCCCTAGTCGCCACACTCTGGCGCCTGTTTGGGTACACTGAGGGAGAATTTAACATGGCCACCTAGCCAGCACATCTTTCTGACTGTGGGAGGAAACCAGAGCACCCGGAGGAAATCCATGCAGGTTCGGGGAGAACGTGCAGTCTCTGCAAAGACAGTGACCCAAGCCGGGAATCGAACCTGGGTCCCTAGCGCTGTGAGGCAGCAGTGCTAACCACTGTGCTACTGTGCCGCCCAATGATTAACCAATCGAGAATTAAGGGAGAAGTTGCAGAGAATGGGAATGAGGTTGCAGGTGTTGGGGAAATGACTTGAAGAAGCTGGTGAAGGTGGGTAGAGAGGTGACAAGGTTGAGTTCAGGCAGAACAGCAATACCATAATGACTATTTTTAAATGAACTACTTTCTCGCTCGGCTGAGTTTCATTCAGATCGCCGCATTGAAAGAGGGCAATCTGAGTACAATAAGAAGCAGCAGGGTCATCTGGACTATTGAGGCAACAGTGCAATCCAGGAAATGGGCTGTGCAACCAACTGGAGCTCCAAGCCTGTGGTATTTACTTGCTCGATGTGAATATGACTATTATGAAATTTCTCCGTTCAAGTCACAGAATGAGCCATTCACTGCAGTGCAGGAAGCTGTACTCTGAATGAGGATTCTTCATCATCCACTTTAACCTGCTTGTTGAACATGCTGAGTCGTCAGAGGAACCCTGGTCTCATGCAGCGGAAATGTTAGAACAATATTAACTTTGTATTTTTCTGTGACTCATTTCTGCACCATTTGCTGAGTCCTAAACCATTCAAGGAACCGGTTAAAGAAAGGAAAATATACTTGCACATTATGTTGTGCATTTCACAACCTCGGGACAACTTACAAAGGAACTTACAATTGATGGAACAATCAATGAATTTTCTGCTATATGGGAATTGCAGCAGAAAATATGCACAGTAAGATCCCAATAACAGCAATGTGATAGCCAGAAATGCTGTTGTCTGAGAGATTGATGCTCTTGGGGCATGGGAAATAGAATCATAGAATCCTACAGTGCAGAAGGAGGCCATTTGGCCCATCAAGTCTACACCGGCCACAATTCCACCCAGGCCCTATCCCCATAACCCGATGCATTTACCCTGCTCACACCCCTGACACTAAGGGGCAATTTAGCATGGCCAATCACCTAACCCCTAGCTCCCTTGCTCTTCTACAAATTGTGGCATGGGTCTCTTTGATGTCCTGTTGAGAGGGTAGACAGTTTGAAAGGCAGCACCTCTGACATTGCAGCACTCACTCAGTATTGGAGTGTTACCTGCATCTTGCACTAAAATTTTGGGTGTGGAACTTGAACCCAATACATTTTGACCAGAATTCTCCGGCCGTTCATGCCCCTGTACTGCCAGTGAGAATGGAAAATTTGGCACTCAGCCAAATCTACGGTCACTGAAGCGGGACAGAAGAATCCCGGCTATGAGCGAGGTGAGAGAACCTGGCCCTTTGTCTCAAATCTGAGAGTATTGCCAAGAGCAGCACATTGATGCGGATCTGTGGGTACAGTGAGTGATGTGGGAGGTGTTGAGGGAAGGTTGTGGGTGAAATCATCATTTTTGAATTAATTTTTGTTGGGTTGGAAGCAAAAAATTAATTAAATCTTTATTTGTTAATAACAATTCGACATCCTGAGGTACAGAAAGGAATGAGAAGAGTTATTACTTTAGAATTATGGACGGGATTTGCTGGTAAGAGTCCCATAGGATTGCATTTATTAACCAGTGATTTCAGGAAAGACTAAAATCAGGCTGGCTACAAACCCAATGTATCCCTCAACCTGATTAGTATGTCAGTGGCTGGTTCAATTAATATAACCCCTTGCTGTCTTATTTTCATTTGAAAAATTTCTGAATGCATCACCCCAACATTCCAATACCCTTTGAGTCTGACAAGTGAACAAAAGACAACTTTTATTTTGATATACCTTTGGATGTACTAGTCCAAACTGGAGCCATTGAACTGGTTACTACAGGTGGTTGGGCCACACCAATCGTGCCTGTACTAAAACCTGATGGCTCAGTAAGGATATGTGTAGCTTTCTAGACAATGATTAACCTGATCTTGTGCACTGATCAATATCCACTGCTGTTAATTGAAGACTTAATTGATGGATTATCTGAAGAAGAAATTTAGTAAAATAGATTTATTACAAATGAACATAGCTGCAAATTCACAACTTGTCACACACAAAGGTTTGTTTTGATCCATTCGGGATAACATCCTCACCTGCTTTATTCCAAAAGTCCATGGATCAAATTCTGAGTGGGCTAAATGGGCTAAGTGAGCTCAGTGTTATCCAGGTGATATATTTTTCACAGGTTCAAGTAAACATGAACACTTGAAGAACTTGGAAGCTACAGTGGAATGTCTGCAAAGAAATAAGTGTGAATTTTCCCGTTCCACCCGCCACAGGAATTGGAGTGGACGAAGTCCGTTGACCTTGGGTGGGATTTTCCAGTTTTGGAGCGAGCATGGCTGGAAAGTCCCACCAATGATCTCTGAGTGAAAAAGGAAAAGTGCAACTTTTTTAATACATCCGCAAATTCCTTGGGTCACAGCATTGATAAAGGTGGCTTGCAGAAGGAACTAAAAAAGGTGATAGCAATTTTAGAAGCATCACATCCTCAAAATGTGATGCAACTGGGATCATTTCTAGGATTGATCCACTATTGTGGTAAATTCATTCCAAATTTAGCAATGCTGTTGAAGCCATTGCACACTTTGCTATGTGTCAAACAGGCATGGAATTGGACAGAAGAATGTGAAAGAACATACAAAGAGGTAAAAGAAGCCTTAAGGAAGTTGGAACTATCGGTCCATTTCAATCCTAAATTGAAGTTAAGAACATAAGAACTCGGAGCAGGAGTGGCCATCTGGCCCCTCGAGTCTGCTCCGCCATTCAATAAGATCATGGCTGATCTTTTCGTGGACTCAGCTCCACTTACCTGCCCACTCACCTTCGCCCTTAATTCCGTTACTGTTCAAAAATCTATCTTTGCCTTAAAAACATTCAATGAGGTAGCCTCAACTGCTTCACTGGGCAGGGAATTCTACAGATTCACAACTCTTTGTGTGAAGAAGTTCCTCCTCACCTCAGTCCTAAATCTGCTTCCCCTTATTTTGAGGCCATGCCCCCTAGTTCTAGTTTCACCTGCCAGTGGAAAAAACTTCCCTGCTGCTATCTTACTTATTCCCTTCATAATTTTATATGTTTCTATAAGATCTCCCCTCATTCTCCTGAATTTCAGTGAGTATAGCCCCAGTCTACTCAGTCTCTCCTCATAAGCCAGCCCTCTCAACTCCGGAATCAACCTTGCGAATCTCCTCTGCACCCCCTCCAGTGCCAGGATATCCTTTCTCAAGTAAGGAGACCAAAACTGTACACAGTACTCTAGTTGTGGCCTCATCAGCACCTTATACAGCTGCAACATAACCTCGCTGTTTTTAAACTCTATCCCTCTAGCAATGAAGGACAAAATTCCATTTGTCTTCTTAATTACCTGCTGCACCTGCAAACCAACTTTTTGTGATTCATGCACAAGGACACCCAGGTCCCTCCGCACATCAGCGTGCTGCAATTCTTTACCATTTAAATAATAGTCCATTTTGCTGTTATTCCTACCAAAATGGACATTTACCAACACTGTACTCCATCTGCCAGACCCTTGCCCACTCACTTAGACTATCTATATCAAGTTACAACTTGCTTGCTATACATTGTCCTATGGGGTAGGCACAGTCATCTCACACCTCATGCACTTGGGAGAAAAGTGATCAATAACTTTCGCTTTATGAACACTTATTAGCACAGTAAAAAATTAAGCTCAGCTAGAAAAAAGAGCTTTGAGTATTATATTCGGAGTAAAAAGAATTCATCGCTACCTGTATGGGTGCAATTTTACACTTTTGACAGACCATAGATCCTTGACGACATTATTTGGGTTATATAAAGGTATTTCTTCTTTAGAGTCATAGAGTCATGGAGGTTTACAGCATGGAAACAGGCCCTTCGGCCCAACTGGTCCATGCCGTCCTTTTAGCAGCCAGTAGGTTACAGAGATGGTCTTTGATAATATTGACACACACCTATGATATTAAATATCGTCAATTGGAGCAAAGTGTAAATGCTGATGCTCAGTCAAGGTCGCTGTTACAAATCAAACAAGAAGCTGAAGAAAATTTTGTTAATGTCCTATATTTCTCACAAGTGGAAAGTGTACCTGTGACTTCATTTTAAGTTCAGAGGCACAAAAGAATCGAGACAGTAATTGGGAAGGTTATGGATATGGTCCTAAAAGGAACAATGGCGGAAGGACATCAAACAAACCCAGATCTAAAGCCTTACAACACAAGAAGATTTGAGTTGACTTCCCAGAATGGAGCTTTACGATGAGAAATCGAAGTGATTTATTGTTCTGTGCTTGCATGGAAGAATCCTTGAATGGCTACATGAGAGACATCCAGGTGTGGTAAGAATGAAGGAGCTGGCATGTAGTTATTTTTGGCGGCCAGGATTAGATGCACAAATCAAAGAGAAAGTGGGGCAATGTTAATCCTGTGCAAAATGGGTGGCATGGTGACACAGTGGTTAGCACTGCTGCCTCACAGTGCCAGAAACCTGGGCTCAATTACTGCCTCAGGTGACTGTCTATGTGGAGTTTGCACATTTTCCCTGTGTCTGCGTAGGTTTCCTCCGGGTGCTCCGATTTCCTCCCGCAGTCCAAAGATGTGCGGGTTAGGCTGATTGGCCATGCTAAATTGACCCTAGTGTCAGGGGATTAGCAGGGTAAATATGTGGGGTTACAGGAATAGGGCCTGGCTGGGATTGTGGTCCGTGCCGACTCAATGGGCCGAATGGCCTCCTTCTGCACTGTTGGGATTCTATGAAAACTAAGAACCATTCCACCATTACCATCCCTACATATGTGGGAATAGCTGACACAGATATGACAGAGGGACACATAGATTACGCTGGTCCAATAGAGAGATACATGTTCCTAGTAATTGTAAATGCACATTCTATTTGGCCAGAAGTAGTGATCATAAAATCCATGACAGCAGAACAGATGATTGAAAAGTTGGATGAAATATTTGCTAGGTTTGGTGGACCTGAGCAAATAGTAGGTGATAATGGGACGCAGTTCACTTCAAAGGAGTTCAAAGACTACTCGAAATGAAATGGTATCCAACACATCAAGTCGACTCTGTACCACCCAGGAACAAACGGATTGGTCGAATGATTTGTACAGTCACTGAAACACTCACTATGGGCCACAAAACTCCAAGAGACATTGTCAAGATGAATAAATAATGTTTTTGTTATCCTACAGGAATACTGCACACCAATGACACAAAATTCACCAGCGATGCTGCTTTTAAAAAGGAAGTTTAGAACAAGGTTTGACCTTTTGATACCACCTAATACTTCAGAAACTGTTGAATGACAACAAAAGCTGAGAGAAAACAAAACTCTGAAAGGAGAGTATTCGCTCAGTGAGAACAAGTACTAGCAAGAAGCTGGACTACCAATGAAAATGGGTATCTGCTGTTATCTCAGCAAATACAGGTCCAATATCTTCCACTGAACAGACAGATGATGAGAGAATTTGACGACGTCATGCTGGTCAGACATTAGCCTCGAGAATTAAAATCACTGAAATTTCACCAGAAATATGTACCAGAAATGTTAAATAATGAAACATCTGAACAGAGACTAACCACAGAGGCAAATCCATATTCTGTTTTTGAAGAATCTTCAACATCAATGAAACTGACACGTGAATAATTTCACTTGAAGAATTACCAGCGAAGAAAAAGAAGACAATTCAAAGGTCTCGAAAAGCTAAATTCCAGATCGCCGAGTACAACCCAAAGGAAATAGACATTGATCTGAGAGATTGTGTTCTGAATTGTATATATATATATATATATGTGTGAAATAATGATGTAAAGTCATATATTAACTGTTTAATTGGGTCTGTTGATGAAACATTGGGAAAAGTTGTTGTTTGGGAACTGAAGAAGTAAAAGGGGAGGGATGTTATGTAATTAAACAGGTTGCATCTTTTCTGGGATAGCATCACATGATGTGTAGTGACATAAGCAGAGACATAAGTGGCACAGTGGTTAGCACTGCTGCTTCACAGCAGTAGGGACCCGGGTTCGATTCCCAGCTTGGGTCACTGTCTGTGCAGAGTCTGCATGTTCACCACATGTCTGCGTGGGTTTCCTCCGGGTGCTCCTGTTTACTCCCACAGTCCAAATGTGTGCTGGTTAGGTGCATTGGCCATGCTAAATTCTCCCTCAGTGTACCCGAACAGGCGCTGGAGTGTGACAACTAGGGGATTTTCACAGTAACTTTATTGCGGTGTTAATGTAAGCCTACTTGTGACACTAATAAATAAACTTTAAAAAATGTGTTCAATTTTGTGGTTCTTCCACCTTAGCTGGGGGGGAGGGGGGCGATTCACCCATTCCGACCCATTAACTTTTTGGCAGGCAGGGCCAGGAGATGCACGTGTGCACCGATTCGCAGGATTCGTGCATGCGTTCCCGAAGCATGCACATCTCCCACCACCAGAAATCCGGCGCGGTCAGGACCACACAGGAAACTGGCGGGAACACCAGGTAAGCGGTTTTAATCAATTTTTAATGTAATTTAAATGTGATTATCGGGTCCGGGACTGAATTCTCTGAGCCATATAGCATCTCCCACCTCACCAGTGCAAATTCACTCTGGTGGGGTTTAGAGTAGCACCCCACTTTCGGGGAAGTAGCGGGAGACCCTGCTGGAGTGAAGGGGGGCAGTCAGGGCCCACCAGGTGGTCGGGCGGTGGGAGGATGGTGCCCCCTGGGCATGGGTACCCATGATGTGGAGATGCCGGCGTTGGACTGGTGTAAACACAGTGAGAGTTTTAACAACACCAGGTTAAAGTCCAGCAGGTTTATTTGGTAGCAAACACCATTAGCCTTCGGAGCGCTGCTCCTTCATCAGATGGAGTGGAAATGTGCTCTACATTTCCACTCCATCTGACAAAGGAGCAGTGCTCCGAAAGCTAATGGTGTTTGCTACCAAATAAACCTGCTGGACTTTAACCTGGTGTTGTTAAAACTCTTACTATGGGTACCCTGGCAGTGCCAGCCTGTGCCCCCAGCATTGCCCAAGGGGCAAAGTGCCCATGCCCAGGGGGCACCATGGCACTGCCCCATGATACTGCACAATGCCTGGTGGACAGTGCCAAGGGTGCTGGTCTTATGGGGCAGTGCCAAGGGGTGGGGCACAGGGCCCAGGGCTAACTGAGGGCGGGGCCTATTTAGGGTGGGGCTTAGGGGCAGGACCAGCTGGGGGCAGGTCCTAGGGGGTGTTCGGTGGGCATGGGGGTCCCGCTGCCACTGTGCCATTTGAATCGATCGGGGTTGGAGGGAGGCCAGCGATTGGGGCGGGCTGTGGGGGGCGTCTGCCAAGGGGATCTGCCTCCCATTGGAGGGGGGAGGCTCTACCTGGTTGGGAGGGGGTTGGGTATCATCACTGCTTGGGGGGGGGGTGCTGGAGATCGGGGCGCTCTGGGATGGGGGGACGCGGGGCTAGCCCGGGAATGATCACTGGGGGCCGTGATCGGGCCATGCGGGGGGCTGGAGGGGCAGCAGTGTGAGGGTCGCGGACTGGCCAGCGATCGAGCTGCTCAGCAAACTGCAGGCTGACAGTTCGGGGCCACTGCGCATGCGCAGAGTTCCGGAACAGTCAGACTCCGGCGTGAATAGGCCCCGCCCCCCGAGCTGTTAATGATATTCACAATTGTGACCTCTGCAATGCACAGAGTGTGGGAGATTTGAGTCAGAACTCCCACTGAAAAAACAATCGTGATTTACACCAGTTTTCCTGTGAATTCAGCACTTAGAATTTTTTTGGGAGAATCGCCCCCTAAGCCTGGAACTAGCAACACCTTCAGAATAAACCTGCATCGTGTGTTACTGCAACCCACCAGCGTGGCACCGCATTACTTTCTCCTCCTGTCTCGGCCAATACGTCACAGAAACATATCAGATTCCGCAGGGACTTGACAGGGTAAATCTGAGAGGACGTTTCTTCTTCTGGGGGAAATGTAGAACTAGCCTGCACAGTTTCTCAATAAGGGGCCTTCTACTTAAGGCAGAGGGGAGGAAGAATTTCTTTTCTGAGGGTTGTTAGTGTTTGGGATTCTTTTCCCCAGTGAGTGGCAGAGGTTGGGTCATTGATATTCAAGGCTGAGTTAGACAGGTTTTTGAAATGACGAGGAAGTTAAGGGTTATTTGGGATAGAAAGGGATACAGAGTTAAGGGCACGATCAGATCATCGTGATCTTATTGAATAGAGGAGCAGGCTTGAGCAGCCAAATCACCTAAACCTGCTCCTACTTCTGAGGTTCTTATGTCTTCCTTTTTGGTGATCACTCACTAACGATTGTGATTGTCCACCTCAGAAACTCCATGTTATTGGTAATGGGTTTTGTGTGTGGCACAGTGGCACAATGATTAGCACAGCTGCCTCACAGCGCCAGGGACCCGGTTTGGGTCACTGTGCGGAGTCTGCATGTTCTCCCCATGTCTACGTGGCTTTCCTTTGGGTGCTCCGGTTTCCTCCTACAGTCTGAAAGACGTGCTGGTTAGGGTGCATTGGCCATGCTGAATTCTCCCAAAGTGTGGCGACTAGGAGATTCTCACAGTAACTTCATTGCAGTGTTAGTGTAAGCCATTCGTGACTAATAAATAAACTTTTACTTTACTTTTGCTCCTGTGTGGCTGATGAACCTGATCCTGGAGTCACATCTTTGACCGCATATTTGGCAGGTGTTTCTGGGAGGTGGGTTCGGTCCTTGGAATCTGGATCATTGCTATTCCTTTCTCAGGGTCCTATTCCAAGCCTCCTCTTGCCATCAGGTATCCTTGACAAATTGTGTCTCTGCAATCAGACCTCCAAGTAGGTCTCTTTTGAGCAAGGGTCTCCCAGGCGTTGACATCTATGTTACACTTCTTGAGGTGAGCCTTCAGGGTGTCTTTGAACTGCTTCCTTTGTCCTCCTCATGTTTGGGGGCTTTCCTTGAGCTGGGCGAAGAAGAGTTTGGCAGTCAGGGCTCTGACATCCTCAGCACATGGCCAGCCCAGCGGTTCGATAAGCATGACCACACCATCCAATACCTCATCAATAAGAAGAGGAACGTTCTCTGCGCAAAATAACCAGTAAGGCAAAGAGGAGAGCTCACCAATCAGCAGAGACAGAGCTGCAAAGGAGAACTAAGGAAGTCAAGAACCAATGGTAGACTGAGAAAGCTAAGGAGCTGCAACCCCTCACCGACCAACACGACACCCAAGGCTTCTTCAGGACTATCAAGACAATATATCGACCCAGCACCGAAGTCTCAAACTAGTGCTGAGTAAGGATAAAACCCTCGTGAGAGACCGAGAAAACATCAGCTTTCAATGGAGAGAAGACTTCAAAGAACTCCTAAACTGTGATAAAATCATAGAAGAGGGCGTGTTTGAGGAAATTTTCAGCTCCCCATCAAAGCTGATCTTGGATCTCTTCAAGCATGGAAAAGTCAAAGTCGCTATTAAACATGTTAGAGTTTATAGAATCATAACATCAGAATCCTACAGTGCAGAAGGAGGCCATTCAGCCCATCAGGTCTGCATCAACCACAATCCAACCCAGGTCCTATCCCCATGCATTTACCCTAGCTAGCCCCCCCTGACACTAAGAGGCAATTTAGCATGGCCAATCCACCTAACCCGCACATCTTTGGTGTGTGGGAGGAAACCAGGGCACCCAGAGGAAACCCACGCAGATACGGGGAGAACGTGCAAACTCCACACAGACAGTGAGCCAAGCTGGGAATCGAACCAGGGTACCTGGCGCTGTGAGGCAGCAGTGCTAACCACTGTGCTACCGTGCTGCCCACGTTCTTTATGTAAAATAAGGGTTAATGCGTGTGTTGTGTTCGTCTAACCTTTCTTTTACAGATGCCGATAGACCTGCTTTGTCCTTCGAGGATGTTCTATTTTAATTTCAGTTTCCTTGTCTTGTAGTTCTTTACGTATTGTGTCTGCTCTTTCTGACAAGTTAGTATAAAGGAGCTTTCTGCAGATATGGACATGGACAGAGAAGAAGTCCCGACTGTGACAACTTAATCAGAGAAAAGCAATAAAAGGTTTCCTTCTGAGCAATGAAGGAGCAGGATTTATCTCAAGGTGCGAGCAGTCTGTGCCGGCATCCCCTGGGAAGGATTCAAAATCATCTAAATCACAGAAGCTGCTGCCCTTTGGAGACAGATATAACAGATAGAAGTGAGAGGATTACCAAGTATATAAAGCTAATCCCCTGAGCAACTTGTCCAGCTATTCTGCTATCTCTCATCAGCATACCTAGAATTGGATAAAATGTTGTATGTCTATTAACTTTTCCTCAGACACCTACAGTTCAGTAAACTAAAATGAAATAGATTTTCAATTAAGATTTTTTTTATTGGTTTTCTTAATTATAAAATTTAATCCTGCATGAGTGCAGAACTGCAGACAAATGTCAACGTGACTGAATTCCCAGCTAATGATCCAAGTTCAACATAATGCTAACTTCTGTATCAAAAATAGAAAATGCTGGAAATTCTCAGCAGATCTGACAGCATCTGTGGGGTGAGAATAGAGCCAATGTTTCGAGTCTGGATGACCCTTTGTCAGAGCTAAGAGTATAGAGAATCAGTGGAGATTTATACCATGGGGTGTTGGGGGGTGGGGGTGGGGGGGGGGGTGGAATGGGACAAAGGGAATGTAAATGAGGATACAGAAAGCTGAGAAGCTGCTAAAAGTGTCCATTCAGTGATCAGAATGTGTGAATGGCAGAACAGTGGTACAGGTTGTTAAAGGATTCCCTGAGGAATGTGGCAGTTGCCCTGAAGGCGGTGGGGAGGGGGGCAAGAAGGAGAACTGGAATGGAAAGTGGAAAAGTGCCCCCCCTTCTTGCTCCCCCCCCCCCCCTCTCCTTTCAGGATAACTGCCACATTCCTCAGGGAATCCTTTAACAACCTGTACCTCTGTTCTGCCATTCACACATTCTGACCACGAAGTGGACACTTTCAGCACCTTCTCAGCTTTCTGTATCCTCATTTACATTCCCTTTGTCCCATTGCACCAGCTCCCCACCCCCTTGGTATAAATCTCTGCTGATTCTCTTTGCTCTCAGCTCTGACGAAGAGTCATCCAGACTTGAAACGTTGGCTCTATTCTCTCCCCACAGATGCTGTCAGACCTGCTGAGATTTTCCAGCATCTGCAGTATTTTGCTTTTATCTTGCTGCTAACTTCTGTATGTTTGACTTAGGTTCTTAGTCATGTCCTACATCCCTTGGCCATCCTTGCCCATCTTTTCTCTCGCGCTGATCAAGCGTTAAAACGCTAAACTTAACATTAGCCCACTACCAATTCCTGATTAACCTCATCGAGTCAGGAGGTCTTGAGTTTCACTCCAGGGCTTGAGCACAAAGTCCAGGCTGACACTTCAGTGTAGCACATGAGGGAGTGCTGCACTGTCAGAGGTCATAAAAATCATAGAAACCCTACAGTGCAGAAGGAGGCCATTCGGCCCATCGAGTCTGCACCGACCACAATCCCACCCAGGCCCTAACCCCACACATTGTCCCCGCTGATCCCTCTAACCTACGCATCCCAGGACTCTAAGGGGCAATTTTTTTAACCTGGCCAATCAACCTAACCCGCACATCTTTGGATTGTGGGAGGAAACCGGAGCACCCGGAGGAAACCCACGCAGACACGAGGAGAATGTGCAAACTCCACACAGACAGTGACCCGAGCCGGGAATCGAACCCGGGACCCCGGAGCTGTGAAGCAGCAGTGCTAACCACTGTGCTACCGTGCCGCCCGGTGTCATCTTTGACATGAGTTGTTAAGCCAGGAGCCACCTGCCTGAGTATAAATGATGTGAAGGCTATATTCAAAGAAGAGTAAGGCGTTCACTCGGTGGCCTGTCCAACTGTCATCCTGCAACTAAAAACAACTGCATTTATCAAACTGGCTGTTTGTGGGATCTTGCTGTGTACATACAGGTGCCACATTTGCCAATTGTATCAGCAAATACATCAGGAAATCATAGAATCATACAATCCCTATAGTGCAGAAGGAGACCATTTGGCCCATTGAGTCTGCACTGACAACAATCCCACCCAGGCCCTATCCCCGTAACCCCACGTATTTACCCCACTAATATAAAGGGCAATTTAACATGGCCAATCCACACAACTTGCACATCTTTGGACTGTGGGAGGAAACCGGAGCACCTGGAGGAAACCCATGTGGGCACAGGGACAATGTACAAACTCCACACAGTCACCCAAGGCCGGAATTGAATCCATGGCACTGTGAGGCAGCAGTGCTAACCACTGTGCCACCGTGCTGCCCATGTGGAATGAATGGAGTCGAGGTACAGACAGCAATATAGGAACAGAAGGCAGCCATACAGTCTTTAAATCTGTTCAGTATTCGATTAGATTAGATACCACGGTAGCACAGTGGTTAGCACTGCTGCTTCACAGCTCCAGGGACCTGGGCTCGATTCCCGGCTTGGGTCACTGTCTGTGTGGAGTTTGCACATTCTCCTCGTGTCTGCGTGGGTTTCCTCCGGGTGCTCCGGTTTCCTCCCACAGTCCAAAGATGTGCGGGTTAGGTTGATTGGCTATGCTAAAAATTGCCCTTAGTGTCCTGAGATGTGTAGGTTAGAGGTATTAGTGGGTAAAATATGTAGGGATATGGGGGTAGGGCCTGGGTGGGGTTGTGGTCGGTGCACTCGATGGGCCGATTGGCCTCTTTCTGTACTGTAGGGTTTCTATGATCTATGATACCGTAACCCCATTTACTCACCATAACCTTTTCCACCCTTGCCTGATAAAGATCTATCAATCTCAGTTTTGTAATATTCAATTGACCCTTGACCTCAACAGCATTTTGTGGAAGAGAGTTCCAGATTTGTACAATGAGTCATGTGAAGATGTGGGCATCGCTGGCAGGGCCAGCATTTATCGCCCATCTCTAATTGCCCTTCAACTTAGTGGCTTGCTCGGCCATTTCCGAGGGCTTTTAAGAGTCAACCATATTGCTGTGGGTCTGGAGTCACACTGTGGAACAGTGGTTAGCACTGCTGCCTCACAGCGTCAGGGACCCAGGTTTGATTCTCAGCTCGGGTCGCTGTCTGTGTGAAGTTTGCACATTCCCCCCGTTTCTGCGTGGGTTTCCTCCAGGTGCTCTGGTTTCCTCCCACAGTCCGAAAGACGTGCTGGTTAGGTGCATTGGCCATGCTAAATTCTCCCTCAGTGTGCCTGAACAGGTGCCAGAGTGTGGCAACGAGGGGTTTTTCACAGTAACTTCATTGCGGTGTTAATGTAAGCCTACACTGGTAAATAAACTTAAACTTTACATGTAGGTCAGACCAGGTAAGGACGGCAGGTTTACTTCCCTAAAGAACATTAGTGAACCAGATGGGTTTTTCCGACAATTGACAATGGTTTCACGGTCATCGGTAGACTTTTAATTCCAGATTTTCATTATTGAATTCAAATTCCACCAACTGCCGTGGCAGGATTCAAACCCAGGTCCCCAGAACATTAGCTGAGTTTCTGGATTAATAGTCTAGCGATAATAACCACTCGGCCTCCCCCTGACATCAGACACAATTCCCTGGACAGCCCCAGCTCTTGGCTTCAGGTTAATTGTTCTGGAGCTGCCCCCTGGTGGGGAGGAACTGTCTCTATCCAAGAGCTGGAATTTTACCCCTCTGCCCGCCACGGGAATCGGAGCGGGCGAGGGGCGGACAACGAGAAGATCCGTTGACCTTGGACAGGACTTTACGGTTTCAGGACGAGCAAGGCTATAAAATCCCAACCTTTTTTGATCTCCTTAAACACCTCAGCTTGCTCACTCTTTAGGGAGACAGGCTACACTATGCAACCTGCTCTCATAACTTAACCTTTTTAAACGTCATTCTGATGAATCAGCGTGTACTGCACCCACTCCAAAGCCAATTATATCTTTGCCGAGATGCAGTGCCCAGAGCTGAGTGTAAACTGCAGATGGGGTCTCAAGCGAGCTTCTACAACTTAAAAAAAAATTCATTTACAGGATGTAGATGTCGCCAGTTAGACCAAACATTTATTGCCCATTGCTAGTTGCCCTTCAGAAGGTGGTGGTGAGCTGCATCCTTGAACCAATGCAGCCCCTGAGGTGTAGGTACACCCACAGTGCTGTTAGGGAGGGAGTTCCAGGATTTTGACCCAGCGACTGTGAAGGAACAGCGATATATTTCCAAGTCAGAATGGTGAGTGACTAGGAGGGGAACTTCCAGGTGGTGGTGCTCCCATGTGTCTGCTGCTCTTGCCCTTCTAGATGGTAATGGTTCATGAGTTTAGAACCCGCTGCCTAAAGAACCTTGGTGAGTGCTGCAGTGCATCTTATAGATGCTACACACGGCTGCCACTGTTTGTCAGTAATGGAGGGATTCAATGTTTGTTGAAGGGGTAGCAATCAAGTAAGCTGGATAGTCTTGAACCTCTCGAGTGTTTTGGAGCTGCACTCATCCAGGTAAGTGGAGAGTATTCCACCACACTCCTGACTTGTGCCTTGTAGATGGTGGACATCCCCAGGCTTTGGGGAGTCAGGAGATGAATTACTCGCTGCAGGATTCCTAGCCTTTGACCTGCTCTGGTAGCCACAGTATTTATATGGCTAGTCCGGTTGAGTTTCTGGTCAATGGTAACCCCCAGGATGTTGATGTAGCTGTGATTTAACTTCTTTCTTTTCAAATTCCAACCCCGGTGAGGTAAAGGCCAACATTGCTGTCACATTTTTAGTTCTGTTTTAGACTATCCACCAGATTGTCCATGAGTTGGTACAATGGCAAAACTTGCTCGATGGGCTGAATGGCTTTTCCTGTTCATAAGTGATCTGTTGGCTGACCTGTCAGCTGGGAAGCACTTTGGGACAGTCCGAGAACAGGAAGATACTAATTTTAAAAAAAGTTTATTTATTAGTCACAAGTAAGGCTTACATTAACACCGCTATGAAGTTCCTGTGAAATTCCCCTAGTCGCCACACTACGGCGCCTGTTCAGGGCAATACACCTAATCAGCACGTCTTTCTGACTGTGGGAGGAAACCGGAGCACCCGGAGGAAACCCATGCAGACACGGGGAGAACGTGCAAGCTCCACACAGACAGTGACCCAAGCCAGGAATCAAACCCAGGTCCCTGGCGGTATGAGGCAGCAGTGCTAACCACTGTGCCACCGTGCCAATGCAAATTGGTTAAACACTGATGATAACTGGTGCGACGATAATAATCTCAATGTCAACAAAATGAAGGAGATTGTCATCGACTTCGGGAAGTGTAGTGGAGAAAAATGCCCTTGTCTACATCATTGGGGACGAAGTAGAAATGGTTGGGAGCTTCAAGTTTTTAGGTGTCCAGATTGCCAACAACCTATCCTGGTCCCCCCATGCCGACACTATAGTTAGGTACAACAGAGTTAGAGCTTTTCCTTCTCTTCTCCAACAATAGTTAAGAAAGCCCACCAACGCCTCTACTTTCTCAGAAGATTTAGAAAATTTGGCATGTCAGCTACAACTCTCACCAACTTTTACAGATTCACCATAAAAAGCATTCTTTCTGTTTGTATCACAGCTTGGTATGACTCCTGCTCTGTCCAAGACCGCAAGAAACCACAATGGGTCGGGAATGTAGCCCAGCCCCTCACTCAAACCAGCCTCCCATCCATTGACTCTGTCTACACTCTCTACTGCTTCCGAAAAGCAGCCAGCATAATTAAGGACCCCACATTAACCCTAACCCCGGACATTCTCTCATCGGCCTTCTTCTTTCGGGAAAAAGATATAAAAATCTGAGAACACGTACCAACCAACTCAAGAACAGTTTCTTCCCTGCTGCCATCAGACTTTTGAATGGACCTACCTTGCATTAAGTTGATCTTTCTCTACACCCTAGCTATGACTGCAACACTACATTCTGCACTCTTTCCTTTCCTTCTCTATGAACAGTATGCTTTGTCCGTATAACACGCAAGAAACAATACTTTTCACTGTATGCTAATACATGTGACAATAATAAATCAAATCAAATATCTTGTGTCTGACACTTGACCCGAAACACAGTAAGAGTTTTAACAACACCAGGTTCAAGCTTTAACCTGGTGTTGTTAAAACTCTTACTGTATTTACCCCAGTCCAACGCCGGCATCACCACGCTTGACCCTAAACCCAGCATCCTCAGCTTTCGAAAATGTCTGCCAGAATCCATGGCAGCTTTTGTATTATTTTTTTCTTCTTGACTTGGTTTTTATAGTCACATGTATAGGGATACGGTGAAAAGTGTTGTTTCTTGTGCGCGATACAGACTAAAAATACTGTTCACTGAGCACCATTCTGTGCTACACAGTGTCACTTTCACTTCTCAATGGATCAGGCAGTACACACATATAAATACAGGATCTGTGCCAATTGCATTGTCGCCTGACACACAGGACTGGCACAGCCAGCTCCAGCCTGTTGGCATTCACTATCTCTGCTGGGTGAGAGGAGACATTTTTGAATGGATCTTCCTGACTGTTGGATATAATGAGTCATAGCCAGCTTACTTTCTGATAGCCACCTGAGCATGAATCATAGAATCATGAGCTCACGGCTCTCACAGCCAATGTTGTCTACAATCAGCAAGCATCTCACTTCGCTTGCCCTTGCTTTACGTGCGAATTGCTTCGGTCACACCAGTAGGATAAAAAACTACACGGACAGAAATCAGCGGAATGTGGCAACCTTGTACATGGGCAATGCTCAACATAACTTCTTATGAGCTGTATTCAGAACCCAGATGGGCCATGAGTTGCCCACCACTGCTTTGGCATCTCTTATAGAGGCACAATTTATATTAGTTTAAGTTGGTTCGTTAACGTTTCTGGTCAATGGTGACTCCACCAGTATATTGATGGTGAGGCATTTGAGGATGGTAGGTTAATGTGTTAGGCTCTCCTGCTGTGATTTGATTTGATTTGATTTATTATTGTTGTCACATGTATACAGTGAAAAGGATTGTTTCTTGTGTGCTATACAAAGCATACCATTCACAGAGAAGGAAAGGAGAGGGTGCTGAATGTAATGCTACAGTCAGAGCTAGGGTGTAGAGAAAGATCAACTTAATATATGGTAGGTCCATTCAAAAGTCTGATGGCAGCAGGGAAGAGGTCATTACTCAGTTAATGGTAGGGCATTGGGGAGAGTTACAGAACAAAGAGTTCTAGGGGTACATGTTCATAGCTCCTTGAAAGTGGAGTCACAGGTGGACAGAGTGGTGAAGAAGGCATTCGGCATGCTTGGTTTCATCGGACAGAACATTGAATACAGGAGTTGGGACGTCTTGTTGAAGTTGTACAAGACATTGGTAAGGCCACACTTGGAATACTGTGTGCAATTCTGATCACCCTATTATAGAAAGGATATTATTAAACTAGAAAGAGTGCAGAAAAGATTTACTAGGATGCTACTGGAACTTGATGGATTGAGTTATAAGGAGAGGCTGGATAGACTGGGACTTTTCTCTCTGGAGCGTAGGAGGCTGAGGGGTGACCTTATAGAGGTCTATAAAATAATGAGGGGCATAGACAAAGTCAATATCTTTTCCCAAAGGTAGGGGAGTCTAAAACTAGAGGGCATAGGTTTAAGGTGAGAGGGGAGAGATACAAAAGTGTCCAGAGGGGCAATTTTTTCACACAGAGGGTGGTGAGTGTATGGAACAAGCTGCCAGAGGTAGTAGTAGAGGCAGGTACAATTTTATCTTTTAAAAAGCATTTAGACAGTTACATGGGTACGATGGGTGTAGAGGGATATGGGCCAAATGCAGGCAATTGGGATTAGCTTTGGGGTTTTAAAAAAAAGGGCGGCATGGACAAGTTGGGCCAAAGGGCCTGTTTCCATGCTGTAAACGTTTATGACTCTATGACTCTATTACCTGGTACTTGGATGCCATGAATATTCCTTGGCATATATTTACCTAAAGATATATGTTGCCCAGATCTTGATCCATGCAGTCACTAACTGCTTCACATAGTGGTTAGCCACTATGGGTTGGATTCCCAGTTTGCGTCACTGTCTGTGTGGAGTTTGTACGTTCTCCCCGTGTTTGTGTGGGTTTTCTGCAGGTGCTCTGGTTTCCTCCCACAGTCCGAAAGACGTGCTGGTTAGGTGCATTGGCCATGCTAAATTCTCCTTCAGTGTACCCAAACAGGCGCCAGAGTGTGGCGACTAGGGGATTTTCACAGTAACTTCAGTGCAGTGTTAATGTAAGCCTACTTGTGACTAATAAATAAACTTTAACTTAACTTAAACTCATTAACCCGTGGAATTTGGAGTCCATATATTCTCACTTCCTCTATTCATTCTTCGTAGCGCTGCAAAGTTTTCCTTTCTAAGCATTTTTTCAATTGTCCTTTGAAAGTCGCCATTGAATCTGTTTCTAACACCCTTTCAGATAGTTGCATAGTTCTGTCAAGGAGTTGGGTAAACACAATACACTGAATGGCCTCCTTGTTTGTCGTAAGACTATATTAATAGACCTGTTTCGGATTTTCTGAAAGAGCTGGCATTTCTAACATGTAGGCTGGTAGTTACTGAGTAATGAGGTGCTCAGCTGAGCCATTTAGATGAACAATGAACATTTGTAAAGGTGAGAAATGGGGTCATTAACTCTCTGCGTAAAGTGTTTAAATCTGCATTGTGTGTACAGAGAGTGAATGCAGTACAGTGTCCTTGTACGAGGCTAAAGGAGGCATAGACAAAGGAATTATCCGATGTTGCGTTTTGTGGAGATAATGTTTGTACAAAGTGCGCAAACATTTAAAATTGAGAAGAAAATTGGTGACTCATTACAACCGAAACCCATCTTTGTGTGTTTGCCAGGGGCACCTGAAGTGGCCTCCACCAGTATAAGTGGGACTGATGCATCCTTGACGAAAGATACCCACCTAGTGTTTAGTGGTGGAGTTAAGAAAAGAGTTACATTTATATAGCGCTTTTCATGACCACTGGATGTCTCAGTGTGCTTTACAGCCAATAAAGTACTTCTGAAGTGTGTCATTGTTGTAATGTAGGAAAGGCAACAATCAATTTGAACTCAACAATCTCCCACAAACAGCAACGTGATAATGGCCAGATGATTTGTTTTTGTGATGTCGACTGAGAATTAAATATTGAATTGATTTGATTTATTATTGTCACATGTATTGTTTCTTGTGAGCTGCCACAGGCAAAGCATACAGTTCATAGAGTACATCGGGGAGAAGGAAAGGAGAGGGTACAGAATATAGGATTGCAGCTACAGGTAGGGTGAAGAGAAAGATCAGCTTAATATATGGTAGGTCCATTCGAAAGTCTAAAAGCAAATTACTACAGATGTTGGAATCTGAAATCAAAAGAGAAAATGCTGGAAAATCTCAGCAGGTCTGGCAGCATCTGTAAAGAGAGAAAAGAGCTGACGTTTCGAGTCCAGATGACCCTTTGTCAAAGCCTGATGGGAATATGCAAATGAACAACAAGCCAGGATGTAGAGAAGCATGTGACCAGCAACTCGTGTGTGCATGGTGTGGTTTGGAATTGTAGCAGTTGTGGTATCCATAAAGTAGATCTGTTTGTTGAGCCATCCTGTGTTGTATCTTCAAATTAACCAACCCAAGTCTGGTTTACCAGTCCTGTGTGTCAGGTTGGTATGTATGGTTAAGGCAAAAATAGAGATGTAACAGCACTAAGGTGGCATTGTGGTTAGCACTGCTGCCCTACAATGCCAGGGACCAGGTTTCAATTTCAGCATCGGGACACGGTCTGTGTGGAATTTGTATGTTCTCCTCATGTTTCCTCCAGGTGCTTTGGTTTCCTCCCACAGTCCAAAGATGTGCGGGTTAGGTTGATTGGCCATGCTAAATTGCTGCCTTAGTGTCAAGGAGATTTGCAGAGTAAATACGGGGATAGACCCTGGGTGGGATTGTTGTCGGTGCAGGCTCAATGGGTCAAATGGCCTCCTTCTCATCATTCTATGATAAGTTGGTTAAGGGCTATACAGGGCCATGAGGAGCGAGTGGAGGGGCATAGAGTCATAGAGACATAGAGGTTTACAGCATGGAAACAGGCCCTTCGGCCCAACGTGTCCATGCCGCCCTTTCTTTTTTAAAACCCCTAAGCTAATCCCAATTGCCCGCATTTGGCCCATATCCCTCTATACCCATCATACCCATGTAACTATCTAACTGCTTTTTAAAAGACAAAATTGTACCCGCCTCTACTACTACCTCTGGCAGCTTGTTCCAGACACTCACCACCCTCTGTGTGAAAAAATTGCCCCTCTGGACACTTTTGTATCCCTCCCCTCTCACCTTAAACCTATGCCCTCTAGTTTTAGACTCCCCTATCTTTGGGAAAATATATTGACTATCTAGCTGATCTGTGCCTCTCATTATTTTACAGACCTCTATAAGATCACCCCTCAGCCTCCTACGCTCCAGAGAAAAAAGTCCCAGTCTATCCAGCCTCTCCTTATAACTCAATCCATCAAGTCCCAGTAGCATCCTAGTAAATCTTTTCTGCATTCTTTCTAGTTTAATAATATCCTTTCTATAATAGGGTGACCAGAATTGCACACAGTATTCCAAGTGTGGCCTTACCAATGTCTTGTACAACTTCAACAAGACATCCCAACTCCTGTATTCAATGTTCTGACCGATGAAACCAAGCATGCCGAATGCCTTCTTCACCACTCTGTCCACCTGTGACTCCACTTTCAAGGCGCTATGAACATGTACCCCTAGATCTCTTTGTTCTGTAACTCTCCCCAACGCCCTACCATTAACTGAGTAAGTCCTGCCCTGGTTCAATCTACCAAAATGCATCACCTCGCATTTGTCTAAATTAAACTCCATCTGCCATTCGTCAGCCCACTGGCCCAATTGATCAAGATCCCGTTGCAACTGGAGATAACTTTCCTCACTGTCCACTATGCCACCAATCTTAGTGTCATCTGCAAAATTACTAACCATGCTTCCTATATTCTCATCCAAATCATTAATATAAATGACAAATAACAGTGGACCCAGCACTGATCCCTGAGACACACTGCTGGTCACAGGCCTCCAGTTTGGAAAATCAATCCTCTACAACCACCCTCTGGCTTCTGTCAAGAAGCCAATTTTGTATCCATTTAGATACCTCACCTTGGATCCCGTAAGATTTAACCTTATGCAACAACCTACCAAGCGTAGGTTGGCAAAGGAGCTACAAAGGGGCCAATTGGGGGGTAGGTTGGTATGGCGGATTTGAAAGGTGTGTGGGGGCATGAGGCTACTTGGGTTGGCAGCGGCAATATTGGCAGGGCCGGTGATTTGGGTTGAGAGGGCTGGAGGGACATTCCATGTTTCAATCTTTATTTTGAAACTTGGGATAAAGTGCCAGAGCCCTGAGGCAGGCTCAACCCATCTTCACACTTGGTATTCTCCATGATTTTCCCCAGATCACCCAGCTTCACTTCCAGCCCCCCGACCGGAGATCCAGGCTGGACTTCTCCAATGTCGTACACCCTACCTCCCCCACACCCCCCTCCCCCCAATCCCCCACTGCCAGCGATAATGGAGATATTGGGGTGGCATGGTGGCACAATGGTTAAGCATTGCTACCTCACAGTGCCAGGGACCTGGGTTCAATTCCAACCTCGGGTCTCTGTCTATGTGGAGTTTGCACGTTCTCCCTGTGTCTGCATGGGTTTCCTCTGGATGCTCCAGTTTCCTCCCACACTCCAAAGATGTGCGGGTTAGATTGGTTGGCCAATGCTAAATTGGTCCTAGTGTCAGGTGGATTAGCAGGTAACTATGAGGGGTTACAGGAATAGAGTCTGGGTGGGATTGTGGTTGGTGCAGACTTGATGGGCTGAATGGCCTCCTTCTGCACTGCAGGGATTCTATGATTCTATATTGGCGCTCATCCAAAGCTCCATTCACAGCAGCGGGACTGGAGAATCCCATCCACAGTCAAGTTTGGAGAATTCCGAGCCTGGTGTCCATGCAGCTATTTTTCAAAGGTCAAGTTTGCGGAGATGGGAATTGTCCTGTTTCTGAGCACCTGACCCAGGAGGAAGAATCTGGACCAATGTCCCACTGGAAAGGCAGCAATTTCTGAGAGTGCAGCATTCTCTTTGTGCTTCATCAGAGTGCCAGCCTGGTGGGCACATATTCTACCCCTGAGCTAAGGCTGCCCGCCTTGCCAGAACGAATCAACCAAAGGCAGCAGGTCCCAGGAGCCAAATCACCATGTTACAATCCCCAATCTCCGACCTTTAAAGGCAAAGGTGTCAGCTCGTGGGAGGTTGCCATGTGGATCCCTCATGAGGAAGTTATTCATCAGCTGCTTGGGAGAGAGATCTTGGAAAACTCCAGGCGTGTGGAGCAAAGCACACAATGCATACCAGGTTGTATCGATGTGACTCCTGGAATCATAGAATCTCTACAATGCAGAACGATGCCATTCGGCCCATCGAGTTTACACCAACAACACTCCCAATCAGGCCTATCCCTGTAACCCCACGTATTTATTCTGCGAATCCCCCTGACACTAAGAAGCAATTTAGCATGGCCAATCTGGTAGTGTACCAGTGATGGTGTATCCCTTTACAGACCCAGCTTGGTCCTTCTCCAGTGTCTCCTCTTGGAGTTGTACTGATCTTGTTGCCGGTTTTCATGCGGATCCACTGTGGAATGGGCCGGTTCTGCTTCATCTTTTTAGCAAGGAATCGCTTCATCCTGAAGGCTTTGTGGGATGGCATGGCCGCACATCCACTCCGGCAGGAGAGTTCGGCCGCAGACAGGCAGCAGAACCACCCCCCCCCCCCCGACCAGAGGATGAGACGTCACACCCCCTCCCCTCCCACCCCACCCCCCCCAGGGGATAATGGGTCACACACACCCTCCTCCCACCCGCCCAACCGCCCCCCCCCAAGGGGATGAGACGTCACACCCCGTCTCCTCCCACCCGCCCCCCGCCCCCCCGCCCCAGGGGATGAGACGTCACACCCCCTCTTCTCCTCCCCCCCAACCAGAGGATGACCTGGGTCAGAGAGCCGTTGCAGTCTCTGACCCCGCTCTTCGGAGGCTGCAGTGGCGACTTCGGACTTTTATTCAGCAGGTCGATTACAGCGCGATCCGGATCGGGCCAGAAGACAGTAAAGTGGGATTTGGCGGTAGAGTTGGGCGCGCGGTTCATTAAGTCTGTTTAAATACATGCAAATGCATTTAAATCATCGGGCCGCCCGATTTGGGCGCGGGCCGGATCTGCGCCCGAATCGGGTGTCGGTAAAGCCGCGATCTGCTTGGATTCGGGTGCAGATCGCGTTAAAGGCCCGACGCCCAACTTTACCGCGGTTCGGGCGCGAAGCTTTGGTAAAATCAGGCCCTCTGTCAACGAGTTAGTGCAGACTCGATGGGTCAAATGGTCTACTTCAGCACTGTAGGGATTCTATTGTCAGTGTGATGGAATATTCATCTGCAACAACTCTCAAGAGGTTCGACAGGGCCCTAGCCAGAGCAGTTTGTTTGACCAGTGTCCCCCAGTGTCGTCCCCTGGACTCCATATCCACCACTGAAGCACAGCGGATCCAGGATCTGCCATCTAAAGCTGGGGTGCCACATACAGTGCAGGGTAACTGAGATGAATGCACAGTTAGCCTATTCTCGGGGATGCTGCCAACGGGAACTCAATGTACTGCTGCTTGTTTTTGCCAAACTCAAAATCTGGATCCAATTTGGATGGGATTATTCCACGAATTCTTCAAACATGTACACTTTGTTGTATATAGATTTAATGTGAAAACCAATGTGGTAGCAATCAGTGATTTAAATGATCCAATCGGTTATATGTTGTAACATGGCAGCAAATAAAAAAGACAGCGATTGTCCCTGAGCTCTGGAGAACATGTTACCACAGTTGTCCATGTCACCTTGCCTTGTCCCTCACTACCCTGCCCTCCTTCCAAGAGAGTTCTGCTATACCATTCATAAAGAATTAGGCACTAATTGGGATGAGAATGTAAACCCGGAATGCCACTTTGCTGCTGCACTGCACTTCAGTCATTGTGCTAAGTAACAAGCCCACCAGTTACGTGGAGATCTCGATGACGTTCCAGCATTCTGAGTCTAAAGTCTGATTGTTTCTAGCTTGTGGAAACCAGCAGACACAACGGGTGAAATATTCCCAAAATTTGTCGGAATTCTCCAACCTCGCCCGCGGCTGGGATTCTCTGGTCCCTGCCGCAGTGAATGGAGTTTTGGCTGAGTGCCAAGTTCTCTGTCCTCGCTGGCAGCGATGGCAGGGCGAACAAGATCGGAGAATCCGGCCAGAGAGCCAGGTTCAGGCTGAAAACTGGAGTGTATCTCTCCAGCCGCACAGAAGAGTTTTTACTCCAGTTTTTCCGGCACCCTGTGCATGGCGAATCTGGTAGCGTGGTTGGCGTGGGAGCTGTCAGTCTGGTTGGATGGGACCTGATAGAGGGCAAGGCAGGCTCCACAGAGATATGGGTGCCATCTTTAAAGGGCACCCTGATCTATGCTGAGAATAAACTCTCCCCCCTTCTCCCCCCCCCACCCCCCCCCAACTCCCACATGCCACAACAGGCACAGAGGACCACCTCACAAACACCAAGGTGACCCCCCCCCCTCCCGACCATGCAAGCATTGAGGCACCATCAACCCCCCCCCACCCACAACAGGCACCCCCACCTTACAGGAATCAGCATATCCCTGCCATCACACGGAAGGAGAACGCCCATAATGGGGCTCCCAGAGGCCCTGCCCCTATACTACTAACCTAGCACTGTCCGGTTCCCAGGGGGCAGTGCCAGGGCATTACCAGAGCATGTCCCTCACCGGTCGGGGGTTATACTTCCCTGTGCACTTCTGGGGTGATCATTACAGCTGGCTTTTGTTTGTGAAAACCAGCAGCGATGTCACGCTGGTTGGGCGGGACGACACATTGAGCGTGGAATGTGCGGTGTTAAGCCCGCTGCTAATACTAAAACATATTATAATCTATGCTAATCAGGCCTCCGCCCTTCCTGAGCATGACCCTGATTGCTTCATTAGAGGGGGAGGGCTGGGGAGATCAGATTTGGAAATCTCGCCGGCACAGATCCTGTTTTGGCTTCTCGCAAGATTTAGCAGCCAATCATTATGGGATTGGTGCCCATGGCTAATGGGGTCACTAAATCATGTCCAGTGAGTCCCCTTATCATGGAAATTTCATGGAAATGGCCTCATCTGCCAGAACTAACCGTGAGCCCCGTAACCTGACGAAGGGCCATTTAGACTCGAAACGTTGGCTCTATTCCTTCCCCACAGATGCTGCCAAACCTGCTGTGATTTTCCAGCATTTTCTGTTTTTGTTTCAGATTCCAGCAACCGCAATATTTTGCTTTTATCTTGCCTTGTAACCTCCATTGCTTTATAAAATTCTTATCACAGTTTTAAAAGATTCTTTCATGGGAATTGGGCATCGCTGGCAAGACCGCCGTTTATTACCCATCCCTAACTGCCCTTAAACTGAGTGCTTTGCTCGGCCATTTCAGAGGGCTGCTAAGAGTCAAACACATCGGGCGAGTTTCTCGACGTGTTTCCCGGAGGTGGAGGTGGCTTGTCATTGGTCGCCGGTGAGATCTTCCGGTCATGCCAATGTCTACAGCATTTTCCATGGCTGGTCTGTCCCATAGAGGGTGGTCCCCAGAAAGTGTGGCCCACTGTGTGGATCTGGAGTCGCTTAAAGGCCAGATCAGTTTAGAATGACAGCTGGACATTAGCGAATCAGATGGATTTTTTTTATTGACAACAATCAATGATAGGATCACGGTCACCATTGCTTTATATTCCAGATTCATTGATTGAATTTAAATTCCACCAGTCACTACAGTGGGATTTGAACCCACAGCCCCGAAGCATTAACCTGGATCCCTGGAATACTAACCTGTGATGTGGAGATGCGGCGTTGGATTGGGGTAAACATGGCATTTGCTACCAAATAAACCTGTTGGACTTTAACCTGGTGTTGTTAAAACTCTTACTGTACTAGCTTGTAGCAACACGTTCGCACTGCTGCCTCACAGCGCCAGGGACTGATGGTGATTTAACCTGGGGATCACCATACCTCAGGTGAGGGGCAAGGTCGAGAAGGTGGGGACCTTCATGAATAATGTCAGTCAGTACGGGAATTGAATCCATGTTGTTGGCATCGCTCTACATCACTAACCAGCCGCCCAGCCAACTGAGTGAACAGAAAGTACAAATTAGCCTTGCTCGCATGAGTCAGCAGAAGATTACACAGTGTGGCGCTTTACCCCTGCTGGAATTATAGGCAAACACAAGACAAATGTTCATCCATTAATATTTTCTTTGTTGCTGTCAGAGTTGCATTAAAGATCTTCACATTAAGGATTAATGCCACAATATCTTCAGGCCCCAAAGCAACCGACGAAAAAGAATGATTTTTGCTTCCTTGGTCTCATGACTAAAATATGAAATTTGGTAATATTTCAGCTGGTTTCCTGGAACCATCCATTTTTCAGGATAACTCACAGCTCCAGCTCTGAATGGCCTCACACTCGCCACCACAACAGTGAGAAATAAATGGTCGGAAACTGAAATGTCATGATGATTGGTCAGGAGATAATTGCATTGCCCCTTCAAGCCGGTAAAACCCAAATGGTCGAATTGAAATTGTTGGGTTCTTAAACCGACTTGATGGTCAACTGTAAAACTATGCCTTTGACAGATGTGTTCCTGGGGTACTGCCACATCTGGGGTTAAAGGTACTGAGATGGCAGACTACTTAAGGTTTCACATCTACGTTGTTTGCCTTACTTTCGATTACAGGCTCTTGCCGTTTTTGTGGGGCAAAATTTGAGGCCCTTTGTTGATTTCCAGGATACTCAAGTCGTGTTGGATGAGAAACAATGTTTCCCTCTGCCCTGAATTAATCCTAAATTCAGAATTACTGCATAGGTGTGACCTTAGTATTTTTAAAATATTCATTCATGGGATGTGGGCATTTCTGGCTGGCCATCCGTAACTGCCCTCGAATTGAGTGGCTTGCTAGGCCACACGAGAGGGCAATTAAGGGTCAACCATATTGCTGTGGAATCGGAGTCACATGTAGATCAGACAAGGTAAGGATGGCAAATTTCTTTCCCTAAAGAACCTTGGTGAACCAGATGAGTTTTTACAACAATCAACAAAGTTTCATAGTCATCATTAAACTTTACTTCCAGATTTGTATTGAATTTAAATTTCACCATCTGCTTTGCTGGGATTTGAACTTGGGTCCCCAGAACATTATTCTGGGCGTCTGAATTACTAGTCCAGTGACAATACCACGATGCCATCGCCTCCCCAAGTTACTTATGTGGTCTCATACCAGTTACATAGGTGGCCTCATTTAATAGAAGATTTCGCAGAATCTCTACAGTGCAGAAGGAGGCCATTTGGCCCATCGAGTCTTTGCTGACTCTCCGACAGAACTTCTCTTGACTTGGAAACATAGAAGATAGGAGCAGGAGGAGGCCATTCAGCCCTTTGAGCCTGCTCCGCCATTCATCATGATTATGGCTGATTGTCCAACTCAATCGCCTAATCCTGCTTTCTCCCCATGACCTTTGATCCCGTTCGCCCCACGTGCTATATCGAGCTGCCTCTTGAATACATTCAATGTTTTGGCATCAACTACTTCCTGCGGTAATGAATTCCACAGGCTCACCACTCTTTGGGTGAAGAAATGTCTCCTCATCTCCATCCTAAATGGTCTACCCTGAATCCTCAGACTGTGACCCCTGGTTCTGGGCTCCCTCACCATCGGGAATATCCTTCCTGCATCTCCCCTGTCTAGACCTGTTAGAATTTTATAAGTCTCGATGAGATTCCCCCCTCATTCGTCTGAACTCCAGCGAAAACAATCCTAACCTAGTCAATCTCTTAACCTCTTTAAGAGAGATTTAAGAAAGGGCTTGCTTTGTACTTACATCCTCAGTACAGCCAATAAGATATTTTTGAACTACAGTCACTGTTGTAAAAATAAATTACCCATAGTGAGGTCCCACAAACAACAATGAGTAGTCAATTAGTTTGTTTGATAATGGTACTGGTTGAGTGCTAAATACTGTTCAGAACATCAGGGAGAGCTGCCCTGCTTTATTCTGTCTAGTACTATGGGATCTCCTATGTACACCTGACAGGTCAGGTCTCAGCTTAGTTTAACTTTAGTGTCTGTTTTACTGAATTACTGCAGTTTTGTGTCCCCTGGGAACTGGGTGGTGCTGTTGAGTGTTATCACATTAATCTGGGCTCAGTTCCAACCTTACTTGCAACAATGAAAGTACAGTGTGTTCAATGTCAGTAAGTGCTGTGCTATTCAAGAGGGAAATTTGATGATTTAAAACCCACGATGCTAGGTTTTGTGCACTGGAAACACTTGTCAGGAATTCGGGAATGGAAATTCCCAGATTTTCCATCCCGTTAATGACAAATGTCCAGCCGGGAAAGCTAAACAAAGAGGTATCAGACTCTGGGCGCTAACCTCCCAAAACATTTCGAAGTGTTGTTTCCAGCGGGAAGGTTAGTGAGATTCCCAGCAGGTGGGTCGGCCCGATCCAGATCACAATCCACTCACACTTAGTCATTTGTTTGGAACTTGGGGTAAATCCTGCTGGCAGAGAGACACCTTTGACCTAAAGACACCTGCTATGCTGACTCCTCAGAGATTGGGGCATTCTTTTTAATGGACAACCGGATCTCCAGACAGCACTATAACCCCCCGCCACCCCACCTCACCCGACCTCCAACCTGCTGGCTGATACGCCCTTCCCACCAACCTGCAGGCATCAGGCACATCCCCTCACCTTCACTGGTTCCAGCGGCACTACCATCTCCAAGTAAGCGACAACCCACTATGGGGTCACCAAAGACCCCCCTTTCAGGCTCCCCCCACTTTCAGCCCCCCCCACAACCCCACTGCAACACTCATGCCCCCCCATTTCAGGCCCACCTTCAGGCCCCACCCCATGGCAGTGCCAACCTGGCAATGCTAGGGTGACAGGACCCAGTTCCAGGGCACTTCCCATCCATGTCCCTGACAACCCGAGGGTGGCAATGCCTCTGAGTCCCCCCGCCCAGGGCATGATCATCACATGTTCTCCGTTTCTGGAGACCAGTAGTGATTCCCGCCATCTTCACATTACTCCAGCGGGTGGCTGGATCCCAGGAGCCGGGTGAATATGACTAAAACATGAATTTGCATATTCAAATCCACCATCTACAAGGCACAAGTCAGGAGTGTCATGGAATACTCCCCACTTGTCTGGATGGTGCAGCTCAGTAAGAGTTTTAACAACACCAGGTTAAAGGTGTTGTTAAAACTCTTACTGTGTTTACCCCAGTCCTACGCTGGCATCTCCACATCATGACTACCATCGGTGCAACTCCAACAATACTCAAAGCTTTACACCATCCAGGACAAAGTAGCCCGCTTGACTGGCACCCCATCCACAAGCATCCACTCCCTCCACCCCCGACGCTCAGTAGCAGCAGTGTGTGCTATCTACAAGATGCACTGCAACAATTCACCAAAGCTCCTTAGACAGCACCTTCCAAACCCATGACCACTTCCATCTAGAAGGACAAGTGCAGCAGATACATGGGAACACCATCACCTGCAAGTCCCCCTCCAAGCCACTCACCATCCTGACTTGGAAATATATCGCCATTCCTTCACAGTCGCTGGGTCAAAATCCTGGAATTCCCTCCCTAACGGCATTGTGGGTCAACCCATAGCACCTGGACTGCAGCGATTCAAGAACGCGGCTCACCACCACCTTCTCAAGGGCAACGAGGGATGAGCAATAAATGCTGACCAGCCAGTGACGCCCATGTCCCACAAATGAATAAAACAAATAGTGATTTGAATATGCTAATCTGGTTCATGCTCTCGCTGGCCTGTTTAGAGATTATAAAGAGCTAGGATTCAAATTAAAAAACAGGTCCTCAAGGGTCATAATCTCCGGATTACTGCCCGAGCCACGTGCAAATTGGCATAGGGAGGCAAGAATAAGGGAAGTTAACACGTGGCTGAAAGAGTGGTGTGGGAAAGAGGGGTTCTTTTTCATGGGACACTGGCATCAGTTTTGGGGCGGGGGGACCTATACCGTTGGGATGGTCTCCACCTGGACCGAGCTGGGATCAGTGTTCTGGCGAAGAGAGTAAATAGGGTGGTCAATAGGACTTTAAACTAGAGATTGGGGGGGAAGGGAAAGTCAGGGAACCAAGAGGTGAAGGAATCAGTGGGAAGCGTAGCTGCTTAGGATTACAAAAAATCACGAAAAGACAGCGCTCAGGAGAGGTTACGATAGTCCCCATCTCACAAAATATGACACAGTGTCTGGAAAGGCTCAGTAAACCAAGGTCCACCACACTACGAAAACAAAAAGGGACGGTCAATAGGGAATTAAAGGTGCTATATTTAAATGCCCGCAGTGTCCGGAACAAGGTAGATGAGCTTGTGGCCCAGATTGTGACTGGCAGGTATGACGTGGTAGGCATCACAGAGACGTGGTTGCAGGGGGTTCAGGACTGGCAGTTAAACATCCAGGGTAAGGCTAGGGTGGTTGAGAGCACCCCGGTGGATTTGCCCCTGCACAACAAGTACTCCTGCTTGAGTACTGCTGGGGGGGACAGCCCGCCTGGGGGAAGCAGCAGTGGCCGTGTCTCCGCAGTGGAGTCCAGCCCTGTAACTCAGAGGGCTAAGGAAAAGAGGAGGAAGGCGGTATTAATCGGGGACTCGATGGTGAAGGGGACAGACAGGCGTTTCTGTGGAGGTAGGCGGGATTCTCGCATGGTGGTCTGCCTCCCTGGGGCCGGGATCCAGGATGTCGCTAGTTGCGTCCCGGAAATCCTGAGGTGGGAGGGAGAGGAGCCTGAGGTAGCGGTACATATTGGTACCGCTGATGTGGGTAGGAAGGGAGAAGGGGTCATGAAAAGGGAGTACAGGGAATTAGGGAGACAGCTGAGAAAGAGGAAAGCAAAGGTAGTAATCTCAGGATTACTGCCTGTGCCACGGGAAGGTGAGGGCAGGAATGGAGTGAGGTGGAGGATGAATGTGTGGCTGAGGGACTGGTGCAGGGGGCAGGGATTCAGGTTCCTGGACCATTGGGACCTCTTTAGGGGCAGGGGTGATCTGTATACAAAAAACGGGTGGAACTTGAATCACACGGGGACCAATATCCTGGCCGGTAGGTTGGCTAAGGCTACTGGGGAGAATTTAAACTAGATAGGTTGGGGGGAGGGGAGCTAGAAGAGTTGACTAGGATCAAGGAACTAATTGATGGGGGGGAGGATGCAGGGGTAAGGGGAATTACAAAATTAATGGTAGAGGAGAGGGTGCAAGTGAATGAAGGCGGTAATTTAGATAAGGGAGTAGAGGGAGACGGTGTTCGCGACTCATCAAAGCGGGTTCAGATAAAAGCTGGAATAAGGACACTTTGCCTGAATGCACGAAGCATTCGGAACAAGGTGAATGAGTTGATGGTGCAAATCAGCACAAGTGGGTACGATCTAGTGGCCATTACAGAAACGTGGCTGAAAGGTGACCAGGACTGGGAGATGAATATCCAGGGGTATCAGGCATTTAGGAAGAATAGACAGGAAGGAAAAGGTGGTGGGGTCGCGCTATTAATAAGAGATAATATCAGGGTAGTACTGAGGGATGACATAGGCTCTGAGGAACAAAACGTGGAATCGTTATGGGTAGAGATGAGGAATAGTAGAGGGAGAAAGACACTAGTAGGTGTGGTATATAGGCCCCCAAATAATAATGTTGAGGTAGGGAGGGCTGTAAACAAGCAGATAAGGGATGCGTGTAAAAACGGAACGGCAATAATCATGGGGGACTTCAACATGCACATTGACTGGCAGACTCAAGTCGGTAAGGGTGGAATGGAGGAAGAGTTCTTAGAATGCTGTCGGGATAGTTTCCTTGAACAGCATGTTACGGAACCGACGAGGGAACGAGCTATTTTGGATCTGGCATTGTGTAACGAGGTAGGTAGAATTAAGGATCTTATTGTGAAGGACCCTCTTGGATCTAGTGACCACAATATGGTCGAATTTCTGATTCAGATGCAAGAGGAGAAAGTTTGGTCTCAAACCAGTGTCCTCTGTTTGAACAGAGGGAAATATGATAGGATGAGGGATGAATTGGCTAAGGTAGACTGGGAGAGCAGGCTGGCAGGTAGGATAGCTGAGGGACAGTGGAGGATTTTTAAGGAGATCCTTTTCAGTTCTCAGCAAAAGTATATTCCAGCAAAAAACAAGGATTGTAAGAAAAGGGAGAACCAGCCGTGGATAACGAAGGAAATAAAGGAGAGTATTAAAATAAAAACAGCTGCGTACAGAGTGGCCAAAAATAGTGGAGAAACAAGTGATTGGGAAAAATTTAAGAAACAACAAAGAGAGACTAAGAAAGCGATAAAGAAAGGAAGGATAGACTATGAAGCTAGGCTAGCAATTAATATAAAAAATGATAGTAAAAGTTTTTATAAATATATAAAAAGGAATAGAGTGGCTAGAGTGAATGTTGGACCCTTGGAGGACGAGAGGGGGGAGTTCATCGTGGGAAATGAGGATATGGCTGAGTCTTTAAATACGTTTTTTGTGTCGGTCTTCACGGTGGAGGACACAAATAGTTTGCCAAATATTAACGATAGAGGGTTGGCAGCAGGAGAAATACTTAATACGATTAATGTTACCAGAGAGGCAGTGCTGGGTAGACTAATGGGACTGAAGGTGGACAAGTCCCCGGGTCCGGATGGAATGCATCCCAGGGTATTGAAAGAAATGTCAGAGGTAATAGTGGATGCGTTAGTGATTATTTATCAAAACTCGTTGCATTCTGGGGTAGTGCCGGTTGATTGGAAAACGGCTAATGTTACGCCGCTGTTTAAAAAAGGAAGGAGACAAAAGGCGGGTAACTATAGGCCGGTCAGCTTAACGTCTGTAGTAGGGAAAATGCTGGAATCCATTATTAAAGAGGAGATAGCAGGGCATCTGGATAGAAATGGTTCGATCAATCAGACGCAGCATGGATTCATGAGGGGAAAGTCGTGCTTGACGAACATGTTGGATTTTTATGAAGATGTGACGAGGGCAGTTGATGGAGGAGAACCGGTGGATGCGGTGTTTTTGGATTTCCGAAAGGCGTTTGATAAGGTGCCCCATAAAAGGCTGCTGAAGAAGATTAGGGCACACGGAGTTGGGGGTAGTGTGTTAAAGTGGATTGGGGACTGACTATCCGACAGGAAGCAAAGAGTCGGAATAAATGGGTGTTTTTCCGGTTGGAGGAAGGTAACTAGTGGCGTGCCGCAGGGATCGGTACTCGGGCCGCAACTGTTTACCATTTATATAGATGATCTGGAGGAGGGGACGGAGTGTAGGGTAACGAAGTTTGCAGACGACACAAAGATAAGTGGAAAAGTGAATCGTGTGGAGGACGGAGAAGATCTGCAGAGAGATTTGGACAGGCTGAGTGAGTGGGCGAGGATATGGCAAATGGAGTATAACGTTGATAAATGCGAGGTTATACACTTTGGAGGAAATAATAACAAATGGGATTACTATCTCAATGGAAACAAATTAAAACATGCTACCGTGCAAAGGGACCTGGGGGTCCTTGTGCATGAGACGCAAAAGCCCAGTCTGCAGGTACAACAGGTGATCAAGAAGGCAAATGGGATGTTGGCCTATATTGCGAGGGGGATAGAATATAAAAGCAGGGATGTCTTGATGCACCTGTACAGGGCATTGGTGAGGCCGCAGCTGGAATACTGTGTGCAGTATTGGTCCCCTTATATGAGGAAGGATATATTGGCATTGGAGGGAGTGCAGAGAAGGTTCACCAGGTTGATACCGGAGATGAGGGGTTTGGATTATGAGGAGAGGCTGAGGAGATTGGGTTTGTACTCGTTGGAGTTTAGAAGGATGAGGGGGGATCTTATGGAGACTTATAAGATAATGCGGGGGCTGGATAGGGTGGAGGCGGAGAGATTCTTTCCACTTAGTAAGGAAGTTAAAACTAGAGGACACAGCCTCAAAATAAAGGGGGGTCGGTTTAAGACAGAGTTGAGGAGGAACTTCTTCTCCCAGAGGGTGGTGAATCTCTGGAATTCTCTGCCCACTGAGGTGGTGGAGGCTACCTCGCTGAATATGTTTAAAGCGCGGATGGATGGATTCCTGAGCGGTAAGGGAATTAAGGGTTATGGGGATCAGGCGGGTAAGTGGTACTGATCCACGTCAGATCAGCCATGATCTTATTGAATGGCGGGGCAGGCTCGAGGGGCTAGATGGCCTACTCCTGCTCCTATTTCTTATGTTCTTATGTTCTTATGATTCACAACTTATCGAAAAGACAGAGAGGTGGGTAGAGGGGGCGGGGTTGCCTTGTTAATTAGAAATGAAATTAAATCAATAGCACTAAACGACATAGGGTCAGACGATGTGGAGTCTGTGTGGGTAGAGTTGAGGAACGACAAAGGCAAAAAAACCATAATGGGAGTTATGTACAGGCCTCCTGACAGTGGTCAGGACCAGGGGCACAAAATGCACCACGAAATAGAAAGGGCATGTCAGAAAGGCAAGGTCACAGTGATCATGGGGGATTTCAATATGCAGGTGGACTGGGTAAATAATGTTGCCAGTGGACCCAAAGAAAGGGAATTCATTGAATGTTTACAGGATGGCTTTTTGGAACAGCTTGTGATGGAGCCCACGAGGGAACAGGCTATTCTGGACTTCGTGTTATGTAATGAGCCAGACGTGATAAAAGATCTTAAAGTAAGGGAACACTTAGGAAGCAGTGATCATAATATGGTAGAATTCAGTCTGCAATTTGAAAGAAGGAAGGCAGAATCAGATGTGAAGGTTCTACAGTTAAATAAAGGTAATTACAGGCGCATGAGGGAGGAACTGACAAAAATCGACTGGAAGTAGAGCCTAGTGGGAAAGACAGTAGAACAGCAATGGCAGGAGTTTCTGGGAGTAATTGAGGACACAGTGCAGAGGTTCATCCCAAACAAAAGAAAGGTTATCAGAGGGGGGATTAGGCAGCCATGGCTGACAAAGGAAGTCAGGGAATGCATCAAGGCAAAAGAGAGAGCCTATAATGTGGCAAAGAGTAGTGGGAAGTCAGAAGATTGGGAAGGCTATAAAAACAAACAGAGGATAACAAAGAGAGAAATAAGGAAGGAGAGGATCAAATATGAAGGTAGGCTAGCCAGTAACATTAGGAATGATAGTAAAAGTTTCTTTAAATACATTAAAAACAAACGGGAGGCAAAAGTAGACATTGGGCCGCTCCAAAATGACGCTGGTAATCTAGTGATGGGAGACAAGGAAATAGCTGAGGAACTTAATAAGTACTTTGCGTCAGTCTTCACAGTAGAAGACATGAGTAATATCCCAACAATTCAGGAAAGTCAGGGGGCAGAGTTGAATATGGTTGCCATCACAAAGGAGAAAGTGCTAGAGAAACTAAAAGATCTGAAAATTGATAAATCTCCGGGCCCAGATGGGCTACATCCTAGAGTTCTAAAGGAGATAGCTGAAGAAATAGTGGAGGCGTTAGTTATGATCTTTCAAAAGTTACTGGAGTCAGGGAAAGTCCCAGAGGATTGGAAAATCGCTGTTGTAACCCCACTGTTCAAGAAGGGAACAAGAAAAAAGATGGAAAATTATAGGCCAATTAGCCTAACCTCAGTTGTTGGCAAAATTCTAGAATCCATCGTTAAGGATGAGATTTCTAAATTCTTGGAAGTGCAGGGTCGGATTAGGACAAGTCAGCATGGATTTAGTAAGGGGAGGTCGTGCCTGACAAACCTGTTAGAGTTCTTTGAAGAGATAACAAATAGGTTAGACCAAGGAGAGCCAATGGATGTTATCTATCTTGACTTCCAAAAGGCCTTTGACAAGGTGCCTCACGGGAGACTGCTGAGTAAAATAAGGGCCCATGGTATTCGAGGCAAGGTACTAACATGGATTGATGATTGGCTGTCAGACAGAAGGCAGAGAGTTGGGATAAAAGGTTCTTTCTCAGAATGGCAACCGGTGACAAGTGGTGTCCCACAGGGTTCAGTGTTGGGGCCACAGCTGTTCTCTTTATATATTAACGATCTAGATGACGGGACTGGGGGCATTCTGGCCAAGTTTGCCGATGATACAAAGATAGGTGGAGGGGCAGGTAGTATTGAGGAGGTGGGGAGGTTGCAGAAAGATTTAGACAGTTTAGGAGAGTGGTCCAAGAAGTGGCTGATGAAATTCAACGTGGGCAAGTGCGAGGTCGTGCACTTTGGAAAAAAGAATAGAGGCATGGACTATTTTCTAAACGGTGACAAAATTCATAATGCTAAAGTGCAAAGGGACTTGGGAGTCCTAGTCCAGGATTCTCTAAAGGTAAACTTGCAGGCTGAGTCCGTAATTAAGAAAGCAAATGTAATGTTGTCATTTATCTCAAGAGGCTTGGAATACAAAAGCAGGGATGTACTTCTGAGGCTTTATAAAGCACTGGTTAGGCCCCATTTGGAGTACTGTGAGCAATTTTGGGCCCCACACCTCAGGAAGGACATACTGGCACTGGAGCGGGTCCAGCGGAGATTCACACGGATGATCCCAGGAATGGTAGGCCTGACATACGATGAACGTCTGAGGATCGTGGGATTATATTCATTGGAGTTTAGGAGGTTGAGGGGAGATCTGATAGAAACTTACAAGATAATGAACGGCTTAGATAGGATGGACGTAGGGAAGTTGTTTCCATTAGCAGGGGAGACTAGGACGCGGGGGCACAGCCTTAGAATAAAAGGGAGTCACTTTAGAACAGAGATGAGGAGAAATTTCTTCAGCCAGAGAGTGGTAGGTCTGTGGAATTCATTGCCACAGAGGGCTGTGGAGGCCGAGACGTTGAGCGTCTTCAAGACAGAAATTGATAAATTCTTGATTTCTCGAGGAATTAAGGGCTATGGGGAGAGAGCGGGTAAATGGAGTTGAAATCAACCATGATTGAATGGTGGAGTGGACTCGATGGGCCGAATGGCCTTACTTCCGCTCCTATGTCTTATGGTCTTATGGCCGTGAATCAGATTTATGTCGTTGGCTGGGCATGGGGGAATCCCAAAACAGGTTCTCTCCATCATAAATCGCGTTATGCCGACTCTCCCAAGATTCTCCGGCCATGACGTGATTTGGCCTCTGCGCGCAGGGCTGGAGAGTCACCCTCTGTTTCTTTAGCATGAATTAACCACAAACTATAATGGCCTTGCTCTCTCCTTATTATCTTCTGCTCTGTTAACTCGATGGATATTGGTTAGTTTGACTGAGAATTAATGTATTGTGAAGAGTGCCACAGGCTAATATTGAATAAAATATTTGGTCTAGACTTATGTTGCTATCTGCGATTGATCTAGCTGTCTCGCTTGTCATTGAAAGTGTAATAGTAAGGGAGGTACATTTTGCTACACAATCACCTGTTTTAGAGGGAGAAGTCTGTACATTTATCAATGTCTCTCAGTTGCAGTATTATTTAAAAACTTACTTGCAAGATGTGGACAGCATTTATTGCCCATTCCGAGTTGCCCTAGTTTTGATCGAATTAGATTGCTTGCTGGATCATGTCAGTAAGTTCAGAGTCGGCAGGCAGTAGCTTTTGCCCCTCCCTCCACTCTCCAATAGTGAGTTTGGAGATGGAGAGGCCATGTCATCTGGCAGGAGGGTGGCAGGTGGGACCCCCACAGACCGCCCCCCACGCCCACTTCTCACCTCCACCCCAATAAATTCTGGGGTGTGAATGACCATGGGTGCCCTTCCTGTTACACTGCCAATTGGGGCCCTCATGTGGGCAATTGATGCCCAATTAAGGGCCCCTTCCCACCACCATTGGTCAGGTGGGCAGCATGACCTGACTTTGCTTGTGGTCTCTGGGTATGGGCGTTGCTGGGAGGGGGGGAATGGATGGGTGGGTGAGGGGTGCAGCCCTCGGTCAAAGGCAAACGGTGCCCAATTGATGGATCTGGTGTCAGGAAGGGTCAGGGAAGTTAGAAGTGACCATCTGCCCTTGCTTCCCACCAACCGCCCAACTACACACTCCCTCCCTTGTGACCACCATCCCAAAAAGTCCTTCCGCTGTGATCAGTCCTCGGAAGCAGAAGCCCCTTCACCAAAATCCCTTTATTTTGAGGGAACGCGGTGGCACAGTGGTTAGCACTAGTGCCTCACAGCGCCAGCGACCCGGGTTCAATTCCAGCCTCACGTCACTGTCTATGTGGAGTTTGCACATTTTCCCAGGTCACTGTTTGCGTGGATTTCCTCCGGGTGCTCCGGTTTCCTCCCACACTCCAAAGATGTGCGGGTTAGGTGGATTGGCCATGATAAATTGCCCCTTAGTGTCAGGGGGACTAGCTAGGGTAAATGTATAAGGTTATGGGGATAGGGCCTGTGTGGGATTGTGGTCGGTGCAGACTCGATGGACTGAATGGCCTCCTTCTGCACTGTAGGATACTATGATTCTATGATTTTCCCCATGTCTGTGTGGGTTTCCTCCGGGTGCTCCGGTTTCCTCCCACAGTCCAAAAATGTGCGGGTTAGGTTGATTGGCCATGCTAAATTGACTCTCATGTCAGGGGATTAACAGGGTAAAAATGTGAGACTATGGGGATAGGACCTGGGTGGGATTGTGGTCGGTGCAGATTCGATGGGCCAAATGGCCTCCTTCTGCACTGTCAGGATTCTATGATTCTACAAGTCTGACAACAGCATACAGAGTGCTTTCAGTTAACAGTTCACAAGGGATCCCAGAGGAACTGGCACACCTGGTTAAGTACAAGGCAAGAGGCTCCCAGATTGGCCCATCAATTTGGCCCCTAATCAGGGAGTTCATATTCTAACCGGCCCACCTCAATTGCCTGATTAAAGTCGTTACACTCGCCATCAGTAGATTCTTAACTCCAAATATTTTTTATTGAATTCAGATTTCATCTGCCAGTGTGGGATGTGGTGAGGGACAGTTGATGGGCGGAGCATCACAACTTGCTGTCAGCTACAAAGGGGCCTTTCCCCGAATAAATGGAAGGAAAACTGACCTGTAAAAAATGGGTCAGCAATGGGAACAGGAGATGGAAAAGGTTCAAATCAATGATATTTCAGTGAAGAGGGAGGAAAAGTGTAGACTGAGGATTCATGTTCCAAAAGGAAGGTTCAATTGAATTTGATACGTAAAGAGGAAGAACTTATTGCTTGAAGGAAAAATTAATAATAAGTTTAATAAAAGGAAGACAAATATAAACAGGTACAAACAGGGTGATTGAAAAGGAAAAAGACGGTATGAGACGGAACTAGCAAAATTCATTAAGCGTATTAAAAGTTTTAGGGATATCAATAGTAAAAGGGGCATCAGTCAGAGATGGATCCCATTCAGAATTGAAAGGAGTGGGATTATACAGCAGTGTGAGTTTCAGTGCCAATTTTCCGCTGTCCAATGATGTGCAGGTTAGGTGCGTTGGCCATGCTAAATTTCCCCTTAGTGTCCCAAGATGTGTGGGGGGTTTGTGGGGTTAATACGTGGGGTTACTGGGATAGGGCGTCGGTGGGATGCTCTGTCAGAGAGTCGGAGCAGGCTCGATGGGCCAAATGGCCTCCTTCTGCACAGTAGGGATTCTATGGGGGTGATCTTACCACGCTCATGCCACACTCTGACTGCAGTGAGGGCAGAATTTGACAGCCGGCCAAATCCCCGTTTACTGCAGCAGGATGGGAAAATCCCGCCGGTGTGAATGGCCACGACATTCCAGCCCACAGGTGAGTGGAATACTGAGATTGTAGAAGCTGGCTGGAAATTTGCTATTGGATGTTATTACTCAGAGAGGAATGGGGCTACGCAGGTCACTCAATCTCCAGTGGAAAATATTTGCCTCCAGGAGTTTTTAAACCAATGCTCCATCCTAGATTCTCTAAATGATGCTTAAATCTCACAACTCTAAACTGTGCAGAAATGTAGAGCTTCTAAGCCGTGCTTAAATCTGGCATCTCTACTTACTGCTAACTTCCCTGACAGACTCCCAGCTTACCCCAGAACTAATCTCTACGTGACAACTGGGTTTAATCCACATAATCACTCAACACAATTTGCCTTCACGTTTGGACTCCTGGCTAATATAATTTATGTTGTCAAACTCTCCTTGCTAAGCAATGTTTTCCTTGCTTCTGGCAGTCTCCTTGCTGCAGCATGCTCCTCAGTCTGCATTCTGCTCAATGCCATCTCATACTCCTGTCATTAACCTGTCATTTTCCTTACAGTCAGGATGTACACGTTTATCGTCACTCAGTTCCCTCGCAATTTTTGTTCTTTTCCTCTACAAACCGTTGCCTTTCTGCCCTTGTCGAAACCTGTTCATGAAAGGACAGGACAAGAGCAGAGAGTGTTGGAAATGCTCAGCAGGTCTGGCAGCATCCGTGGAGGGAAAAAAGGCAAAGTTTTTTTAAATTCATTCGTGGGATATGGGCGTCGCTGGCAGGCCAGCATTTATTGTCCATTCCTAGTTTGGTTTGATTTGATTTATTATTGTCACATGTATTAACATACAGTGAAAAGTATTGTTTCTTGCGAGCTATACAGACAAAATTGTTTGCCCGAGGGCATAGAACCATAGAATCCCTACAGTACAGAAGGAAACCATTCGGCCCATCGAGCCTGCACCGACAACAATCCCACCCCATCCCTGTAATCGCACATATTTACCCTGTTAATCCTCCCATAACGAGGGTCAATTTAGCATGACCAATCAACCTAACCCGCACATCTTTGGACTGTGGGAGGAAACCAGAGCAGACACAGGGAGAATGTACAAACTCCACACAGACAGTGACCCAAGCTGGGAATCGAACCCGGGTCCCTGGCACTGTGAGGCAGCAGTGTGGCAGTTGAGAGTCAACCACATTACTGTGGCTCTGGAGTCACATGTAGGCCAGACCGGGTAAGGACGGCAGATTTCCTTCCCTAAAGGACATTTGTGAACGAGATGGGTTTTTCCATCAATCAACAATGGTTTCATGGTCATCAGTAGATTCATAATTTCAGATTTTTTTATTGAATTCAAATTCCACCATCTGCCATAATGAGATTCAAACCGGGGTCCTCAGAACTTTAGCTGAGTTTCAAGATTAATAGTTTAGCGATAATACCATTAGGCCATCACCTCCCTCATAAATTAATGGGAGGAATCCTATGGTCTTTGAAAGGTTTCAGCTGTTGGGACCGTTTCTGGGCCCTGACCCTGCAAGGTTCAGAGGCACAGAGACAGTTGGAATCTTCTAGAAGGTGGCTGCCTTCTGCATTTGCCAATTAAGGATGATAGGCATGTTCTGGAGGTGGGAGCCCAAGTGGAGGGCTTGCAGCATTGGATGGATGGCAACCCCACTGGCAGTGGTGGTAGCGGAGCACAGGGGCATGGAAGTGCCCTCAGAAGCCTGACTAATATTTTGGAAAAGGTTGGTCCAATGCTGCGAGGGCCATCCATGCGAAAGGAAAGCCAGTCAGTCAGGGAGGGTGATCTCCGAGGCTGTAGCCTGTCCATTTTTGTGGCATATTCTTGGGACCAGTGGGAGTAGGACCCCAATGGCCTTCCAGCTTGTCGCTATGGACTGCCTCCAGGCTGCTACTGGCCTCCCAACTCAGTGGAGGAAATCTTAGGTCAATGACTTCCCTTCTGGTCACCCTTCAGCTGATTGAAATGGTCGTCGGGCAAGATCGCTTGGGGGCGGAGAAACATCTGGGAACCAACCCAATCAGCAAGCTCCAAATTTTGAACCCGGTTCTGCCTCCTGATCTGCTTCCATAGGGCTGGGAAGATACCCACCAAATTCCAGGTAGGTGACCTTGCCTCAGCAAAGTTTGAGATACAACAGATTTTAAATATGTCCAGAGGGAGGGAGAAAGAGGGTCGGGGAGGAGAGCTCAGAAGGGATGAGGTGGAAAGCAGATGTGATTGAAACTTGTAATGGATGGGTAGTGCAAAGCAAATGGGGAGGTGTAATGGGACATGTACTGAAATTTGATTTGATTTGATTTATTTATTAACAAACAGTGAAAAGTATTGTTTCTTGCGTGCTATACAGATAAAGCATATCGTTCATAGAGATGGAAAGGAGAGAGTGCAGAATGCAGTGTTACTGTCATAGCGAGGGTGTAGAGAAAGATCAACTTAATGCAAGATAAGTTCATTCAAAATTCTGACAGCAGCAGGGAAGAAACTGTCCTTGAGTCGGTTGGTACGTGGCCTCAGACTTTTGTATCTTTTTCCTGAAGGAAGAAGGTGAAAGAGAGAATGCCACAAAGGATGGGTCTAGAAGGAGTGTAATCGGCAGTGGAAAATGCTGACATAAATATGGGAGCAGTGCTTATGAGTTGGATTCTATGTTGAGTTGGGAAGGCCATAAAATCCCTCAGAAAAGATGAGGCGGTGTTCCTTGAGACTCCATTGAAATTCATGGGGACAGTGTCAGAGGCTGACGATAGGGAAGTCAGAGTGGGAATGGAACATTGAATGAAAAAGGCAAGCGATTGGAAATGTAAAGGTGAGTCCGTTTCTGTAGATATTACTACAATGCTGTGTATGCATGAAGCTATAACCTGAGTGGTATTTTACGATGACCCTCATCCCCCAAGAAAAAGTATTTCAGTGCATTGAATAATCGCATTTGGAGGAAACTTCTGGCTGCCAGTGAAAGGGTTATTTTAAGGAAAGGTTTGGATTTGGTCAGAGTCAGACAAGCTTGTTTCCTTGGCTTGAGTTGGCAGCAGCTGCTTATTGGTAATTGACTGATGAGGAGTTTTATTTAAGATTTGTGTCCCAAGGCTGTATAAATTGAAGAGGAGTGCCAGCGGCTTCCTAATTAAAACTTTATTGAGAAACTAGTGAAATGACCAAATGTTCATGGGTCCTATAAATTCACAATGTCATTTATCAGGGCCCAGGATTGTAGAGGAGCGTCACTTTCATATTGAGCTTTCTTCATGCAAAAAAATGAAGACATTGGCTGAAATTCCCCAATCTCGCCCACGGCTGGGATTCTTCAGGCCTGCTGCAGTGAATTGAGGTTTGGTTGAGCGCCAAATTTTCCGTTCTCGCTGGCAGGGCATGAACAGTCAGAGAATTCTGGCTATTAAGTTCCCACTGGGAGTGGATGGCTGAGATTCTCGAGAATTGAGGCAGTAAGAGATTTATTTAAAAAAAAGGACATTAGATCATAAGTACCCATTTTCTCTCGGACATTCTGTAACCATTTACACACCTTCTGGAGCTATATTTAGCTTCCAATTTTGATCCCATTATTAACTTATTTTGGTTTGTACCATAATCACTTATGTCATTTAATACTTTCTGTTTTCCACCCTATCACAGAGTTCTCCCTTTTATTTTTTTTCAGCCCCTCCAGCCCATGTGACTCCACCCACCCTCTTCCCTGGCTCGGTACTTGCATAAGAATTGTTCATCTGCAGTCTCACCCTGATTTTTAAAAACTATATTCATCCATGGGATGTAGGCATCGCTGACTCGACCAGCATTTATTGTCCATTCTAATTGCCCTTGACAATGTGGTGATGACTCAGCCTCTTGAACCAGTCCATGTGGTGTAGGTACATCCACAGTGCTGTTCGGGAGAGAGTTCCAGGATTTTGACTCAGCGACAGTGAAGGAACAGACTATATATTTCCAAGTCAGGCGGCACAGTGGTTATCACTGCTGCCTCACATTGCCAGGGACCCGGGTTCGATTCCGGCCTCAGGTCTCTGTCTCTGTGGAATTTGCACATCCTCCCCATGTCTGCGTGATTTTCCTCCCACAGTCCAAAGATGTGCAGGTTAGGTTGCTAAATTGACCCTAGTGTCAGGGGGATTAGCAAGGTAAATGTGTGGGGTTACGTGAATAGGGCCTAGGTGGGATTGTGGTCGGTGCAGACTCAATGGGCTGAATGGCCTCCTTCTGCACTGTAAGGAATCTATGGATTCTGATGTGTGACGGGGAGGGGAACTTGCGGGTGGTGGTGTTCCTATGTATCTGCCGCTCTTATCCTTCTAGATGATAGTGGTCATGGGTTTGGAAGGAGCTGTTTGAGGAGCCTTGGTGAGTTGCTGCAGTGCATCCTGTAGATGGTACACACTGCTGCCACTGAGCATCGGTGATGGAGGGAGTGAATGATTGTGGAAGGAATGCCAATCAACCGGACTGCTTTGTCCTGGATGGTGTTGAGCTTCTTGAGTGTTGGTGGAACTGCACCCATCCAGGCAAGCAGAGAGTATTCCACTACACTCCTGACTTGTGTCTTTTAGAAGTTGGGACAAACATTTTTGAGAGGTGGGTGGTCAGGAGATGAGTTACTCACTGCAGGATTCCTAGCCTCTGACCTGCTCTGGTAGCCATGATGTGGAGATGCCGGCGTTGGACTGGAGTGAACACAGTAAGAAGTCTCACAACACCAGGTTAAAGTCCAACAGGTTTATTTGGTAGCAAATACCATAAGCTTTCGGAGCGCTGCTCCTTCGTCAGATGGAGTGGAAACGTGCTCTCAAACAGTGCACAGTGACACAAAATCAAGTTACAGAATACTGATTAGAATGCGAATCCCTACAGCCAGCCAGGTCTTAAAGGTACAGACAATGTGGGTGGAGCGAGCATTAAGCACAGGTTAAAGAGATGTGTATTGTCTCCAGACAGAACAGCTAGTGAGATTCTGCAAGCCCAGGAGGCAAGCTGTGGGGGTTACTGATAATGTGACATAAATACAACATCCTGGTTTAGGCCGTCCTCATGTGTGCGGAACTTGGCTATCAGTTTCTGCTCAGCGACTCTGCGCTGTCGTGTGTCGTGAAGGCCACCTTGGAGAACGCTTCTCACTAGCTGTTCTGTCTGGAGACAATACACATCTCTTTAACCTGTGTTTAATGCTCCCTCCACCCACATTGTCTGTACCTTTAAGACCTGGCTGGCTGTAGAGATTTGCATTCTAATCAGTATTCTGTAACTTGATTTTGTGTCTCTGTGCACTGTTTGAGAGCACATTTCCACTCCATCTGATGAAGGAGCAGCGCTCCGAAAGCTTATGGTATTTGCTACCAAATAAACCTGTTGGACTTTAACCTGGTGTTGTGAGACTTCTTGCTCTGGTAGCCACAGTATTTATATGGTTAGTCCAGCTCAGTTTCTGGTCAATGGTATGACGTTAGTGTACCTTTAAGAGATTTCGTTTTATATCAAGATCTCTGCAGCTCTCACAGCCTCAGTGTTTCTCAGCTTGTTTTTCTCATTGTTTCCAGGCTGACTACATTGAATCCTTTTATTGCTCTTTAAATGGTTTAAATGGGTGTTGTTTATGTTTACTCTAGGGTTGGTTTTATGGCCCTGCATTGTTAAGAGGGGGAAAAAAAAACTGGTTGGCAGGTCAGGTGACAGAAGTTCTTTCGTTTTCAATTTGAGCTACAGTTTAATTTTAGAAGGGACAGCAAGCTAAAAAGAAGTATTTTCCGTCTCTCCCTGTTGTTTTGGAAATTCTGCTGGTTATCTGAATGAAAGGTCTTACCTTCCTGCAGTAAAGATTCTACAGTTGGTAGCTTGACCAGAGAGTCTCTCCCTGGGTTTCCTGAGGAGCTGTTTTGTCTTCAACTTGTTTTGAGTGAATCCAGAGGACTTCAGACTTCAACCAAAAGACTCAATTTCCAGTATCACGTGAGTATTAGTCTTTGCTGTGTTGAACTTGTTCAAAGGATTTTGTCTATGGAAGGCTTTGGTTTTGAGTGGAACACATTAGATATATTTGTTAAGGGTTATACATTATAGCGGTTGTTCTGTTACTTGTTTGTAATTGATAAAAGTTCTCGCTAATTTTCTTACTATACATGTAAACTATATTCTTAAATAAACTTTGTTTGATAAAAGCTCCCTCGTGGGTCATTTGAATCATACCTGAAGTGAAACCTATCATGCTTATCCTAGCCAAATTCAAGATGCAAAACGTATGATTCAGGCGGGCTCCATAGAACACTTTGGAGTTTCTGACCTGAACCATAACAATGGTAACTGCTAGCATGTTGATAGTCAGAGATTCAGTGATGGTAATGCCATTGAATGTCAAGGGGAGATGGAAGAACATGGGGCAGAATTTTCCAGCCACCCTGCCCCAAGACTGGAAAATCCTGCTTGAGGTCAACGGATCTTTGCATGGTCCGCTCCTTGCCTGATACGATTCCCATAGCAGGTGGGACAGGAAAATTCCACCCCATGAGCCTGAAATGTCAACACCATTGACCTCCCTCCGATGATGCTGCCTGACCGGCTGAGTCTTTATTTCAGATTTTGACCACTCATGGTATTCCATGAAACGCGAGTAAGCTGAGAGGAATGCTCCGCTGAACAGTTATTACACAGATGTCCATCCAGGAACCATTAGCCATCAATGCTGGCCAGCCAGCAATGCCCATGTCCCATGAATGAATAAAAATACAGACAGCCAAACTCCAGGCAAGTTCAAGCAACTACTTTATGTTTAGTTAGTGACCCATGTCTAAATGAAATATTGGCAAGCCAACGAGAAAATTACTGCACACATCAACAGTATGCGAAGGAGAGCAAAATCTATAAGGCGAAAAAGAAAATCAATATAAGCTCGCAGGCAGGAGGTGTTTTAATTGCTTCTTTAACTACAGTTAGCAGTGCAGTGTGTGATGCAGATGAACTAAGTGGCCAATTTTTGACATAATCTTGTTGAATCTAGGTGATAGATAAAATACCGTTGCTCTGACTGAATAATCCATGACAATATTTTATTCACTTAACAGCAATCATTCTTCAGTAAGGTGCAGTGGAATAATTATTAAGCGCTGTCCAAATCACTGACCCTGCACTGTATGCATAAGGTCGCTAACTTTAATTAAATGTATTCCTGGAGGTTTCCTCACACAACTTGTCCCTCTCCCCTCCCACTCTCCAGCTTTTCTCAGCCAAAATATCCAACCATGTGACATCCTGTTCCACCCACTCTGTGCCAATTGGAAAGCAAAAAGACTCATTACCCAATTGGACGCTGTTTACTGCCAGTCTACCCCCCAGCCCCCATATCTGTTAAAGAGAAAACTTCAAAGAAAACCTTTTTACAATGTCCCGATGATTTTTCTCCAAGGTTTGTTGCCCCCTACTTTTCCCTATTTGGTGTAGACTGTTTGGTTCTGATGTTAAGGACTTGAAGGAATTTTGTAGATGGTCTTAGGCAGTGTTGCTTCATTGGTGGCTGAATTCTAAGTCAGATCATGAGCATCTGTTGGTGTCCGCCACCCTAGATTGATAAGTTAATACTGCACAGCAGAAAGTCATTCATTCCATTGTGCCTCTGCTGATTCTGTTCAATCAGTTCCATCCCCTACAGTCCTTCAAATCTTTGAGGAAGTGACGAAGATGATTGATGAGGGTAGGGCAGTGGATGTTGTCTACATGGACTTCAGTAAGGCCTTTGACAAGGTCCCTCATGGCAGACTGGTGCAGAAGGTGAAGTCGCATGGGATCAGAGGTGAGCTGGCAAGGTCGATACAAAACTGGCTCAGTCAAAGAACACAGTAAGAAGTCTAACAACACCAGGTTAAAGTCCAACAGGTTTATTTGGTAGCAAATGCCACTAGCTTTCGGAGCACTGCCCCTTTGTCAGGTGGAGTGGGAGATGTGCTCATCTCCCATTCCACCTGACGAAGGGGCAGCGCTCCAAAAGCTAGTGGCATTTGCTACCAAATAAACCTGTTGGACTTTAATCTGGTATTGTTAGACTTCTTAATGTGTTTACCCCAGTCCAACGCCGGCATCGCCACATCTCCACATCGGTCAAAGAAGACAGAGGGTAGCAGTGGAAGGGTGCGTTTCTGAATGGAGGGCTGTGACAAGTGGTGTTCCTCAAGGATCAGTGCTGGGACCTGTGCTGTTTGTAATATATATAAATGATTTGGAAGAAAATGTAACTGGATTGATTAGTAAATTTAAGGATGACACAAAGGTTGGTGGATTTGCGTTTCGCGATGAAGACCATCAGAGGATACAGCAGGATATAGATCAGTTGGAGAATTGGGCGGAGAGATGGCAGATGGAGTTTAATCCGGACAAATGTGAGGTAATGCATTTTGGAAGGTCTAATACAGATAGGAAATATACAGTAAATGGCAGAACCCTTAGGAGTATTGATAGGCAAAGGGATCTGGGTGTACAGGTACACAGGTCACTGAAAGTGGCAATGCAGGTGGAGAAGGTAGTCAAGGAGGCATACGGCATGCTTGCCTTCATCGGCCGGGGTATTGAGTTTAAAAATTGGCAAGTCATGTTGACGCTTTATAGAACTTCAGCACTTGGAATATAGGGCCTGATTTTACCATTTTGAGTCTAAGTGCTGAATCTGGGCGTCAAATAGATCCATAGAACATAGAACATAGAACAGTACAGCACAGAACAGGCCCTTCGGCCCACGATGTTGTGCCGAGCTTTATCTGAAACCAAGATCAAGCTATCCCACTCCCTATCATCCTGGTGTGCTCCATGTGCCTATCCAATAACCGCTTAAATGTTTCTAAAGTGTCTGACTCCACTATCACTGCAGGCAGTCCATTCCACACCCCAACCACTCTCTGCGTAAAGAACCTACCTCTGATATCCGTCCTGTATCTCCCACCACGAACCCTATAGTTATGCCCCCTTGTAATAGCTCCATCCACCCGAGGAAATAGTCTTTGAACGTTCACTCTATCTATCCCCTTCATCATTTTATACACAAGCCTGGAACCCCTCTTAACAATGCAGGGCCATAAAACCAACCCTAGAGTAAACCAAGCCTGGAATCCTCTTTCCAGCGCGCCCATATGCGTTTTGCCGGCTCAAGTCCGATCCACGCTGTGGGCGGGGCTTAGCGCTGCCGGACTGATCGGAACCCTGAACTGAGCATGCGCAGTTCGAAAACAAATCTGAAGCAACGCGCCCGAGCGGGGAGAAAAAAGCAGAGAGAGCGGCTCTCTGACCCAGATCATCTGGGGGGTGGAGGGGCGGGGGGGGGGGGGGGGGGGGGCCGTGGGAGGAGGAGAGGGGGTGTGACGGATCATCCTCTTGGTGGGGGGGGGCGGTGGGAGGATGGGGGGATATATGGCAGTGTGTGACGAGAGACTGTGTTATTTTTCTTGATGGGCTTCAATGAATGCTTCTAACTTTTCTTGAATCTCACAAACCCTTTTGAGGTCTTTTGCGAGTTGAACTCGCCTTCCTGTCAACAGTTGAATTTTTTTAGCATTGTCATCAGCAAAACCCTCCAACACTTCTTTCACATTCTTTTTGAGGCGTCTCACTTCAGTATTTGTTGGCTGTTGTCGGAGTGTGTTTGCTGTAATAGCTAGCATTCGCTGAATGCGCCAGAACAGGACAACCTTATTGCATTCAAGCTCAGAATCAACAAAATGTCTTTGGTAATAGTGGAAACCTCTTCTGCAAAGATTACAATGGTTCAGCGATTCCATTAGGAAGTGTTTTCGGTAAACTTGTTGCCAAATATCTTTAATCAGAATGGTGTCCACATCTACATTTTTGGCCTCCAGGTTTTTACGAACTGTTGTAACTTCATCGTTAGCAAGATAAGCTGTATGTTCCTCAGTGATTTTTAGCAGCCGTTCCAGTTCAGTTTTGGTTTCATTTCGAACATGCTGTTCTGGAGACTGTGATTTCCAGTAGAACCACCTTTCTTGCCAATCTGGCCCCCCCTTATCACGAATTACAGATTCAGTATCTCGCAGACAGGTTTGCAAGGTTTCTTCCAGGAAATGGATAGCTGCATCCCACTGCTGTTTGTCAGACATGGAATGATCTTCTAAAGCATTGTGCTGGATGACTCGCAGACTGTCTTCAGCCTGCTCATCCCATCTGTGACGTTTTATACTTTCACCTTTAACAGCATGTTTTAGTTTGTCAAATATATCATCATGGTCCTTCCCTTTGTGCTCTGACATAAATCGAGCAAATTCATCCTCCAAGGTTCCCCAAGCAACCTCTACTGCTTTGTGAGGCAACCGTTTGTCAGTCCACTGCATGAGTTTGATGCCCACTGTGGTATTGAATGTGCCTGAATTCACAGACTGTGCAGCAGGAAGGTCAATATTCTCTATCACATGTGTAGAGACTCTTTCCCACAGTTTCCTTTGTAGAATCTCTTCCCAGTGTTTTGGAGTAACCTGACCTAAGCTGATCACTTCATCCAGAATTTCATTCTTCGCCTTTTCATATAGTTCATTCCTGTCGAGTTCCCTCAGCCGAGGATAGTTGTTCTTCCATTCAGTTTCAAGGTTGAAGCGAGTAGCTTTAAATGCATCAGCCTGTTGTTCCACAGACTCGCTCACCATCTTCCAGAAACAGTCTGAAACTGCGAGACTCAAGTTCTTAGTTGTCGCTTGATGTGCTTTCAGCATCCCTGTCTTCAACAATTTTGAATTCTGAAAGAACTCTCCTTCATAATCTTTTATGGAATCGATACCTTCATAGGTGTTGCCTCTACCGGTAAAACTGCAAAGTAACGCAACGCCTTCATTGGAAACAACTTGCCTTCCACAATCTGTTGAATCCGACTTGGACTGGCGAGGATTTTCTCAGCTAGATCCACTTTGGTCAACACAAAGCTGGTCCTTCTGCCTTGTGGGTCCATCTGGCTCACCAAGTCAGTTACCATGCTGCGTAAAGCATCTACTGAACCATCTTGGATACAAAGGATAATGGCATTAGGGTTCTGCATGTGAGCCTTGCTTATGCTAAAAATTATATCCTTGGTGTCAGCAGCCATTCCTGGTGTTACAGTACTGATAACACCAGGAAGATCGACCAGTACCATTCATTATCCTTTGTATCCTTTTGGGAGGGGGGGGTCTGCTGGGGGGGCATGCCTCCCAGGGGTGTCCGATCCCGGTGGGGGGAGGGGGTCCACAGAGGGGGCCTGCCTCCCAGGGGGGTCTGATCCGGGGGGGGGCGGGCAGGGGGGGAGTATGCTGCGGTGGTTCGCAGGTGGGGGGTCCGTGAAGGATGGTCGAGGAGGATGGACTTCGGAGGTTCCCCTGCAGAATCGAAATCTGCTTCGGACTTTTATTCTGCAGGTCGCTAAAAGCGCGGATCCGGAACGGGCCAGAAGACGGTAAAGTGGGATTTGGCGGTAGGGTTGGGCGCGCGGTTCACTAAGCCGATTTAAATGCATGCTAATGCATTTAAATCGTCGGGCCGCCCGATTTGGGCGCAGGCTGGACCCGCACCCGAATCGGGTGTCGGTAAAACCACGATCTGCTCGGAATCGGGTGCAGATCGCGGTATAGGCCCGACGCCCAACTTTAAAACAGGCGTGAAGTTTTGGTAAAATCGGGCTCATAGTGTTCAATTCTGGTCGCCACACTACCAGAAGGATGTGGAGGCTTTGGAGAGGGTACAGAAAAGATTTACCAGGATGTTGCCTGGTATGGAGGGCATTAGCTATGAGGAGAGGTTGGAGAAACTTGGCTTGTTCTCACTGGAGCCATGGAGGTTGAGGGGAGACCTGATAGAAGTCTACAAGATTATGAGAGGCATGGACAGAGTGGATAGCCAGGGTGGAGGAGTTAATTACTAGGGGGCACAGGTTTAAGGTGTGAGGGGCAAGTTTTAAAAGAGATGTACGAGGCAGATGTTTTACACAGAGAGTGGTGGGTGCCTGGGAACTCGTTGCCGGGGGAGGTAGTGGAAGTGGATACGGTGGTGACTTTTAAGGGGCGTCTTGACAAGTACATGAATGAGATGGGAATAGAGGGATATGGTCCCCGGAAGCGTTGGGAATTTTAGTTAAGTCAGGCAGCATGGTCGGTGCAGGCTTGGAGGGCCGAAGGGCCTGTTCCTGTGCTGTAATTTTCCTTGTTCTTTGTTCCCCTGATGTATTTAATTCCCTTTTGAAATTTAGCATTGAATCTGCTGCCACTACACTTTTATCATGTGGAAATGCCGGCATTGGACTGGGATGGGCACAGTAAGAAGTCTCACAACATCAGGTTAAAGTCCAACAGGTTTATATGGAATCAGGAGCTTTCACAGTGCTGCTCCTTCATCAGGTGAGTCAGCTGATATATTTCCAAGTCCAAGTCCACCTGATGAAGGAGCTGCACTCCGAAAGCTCGTGATTCCATATAAACCAGTTGGACTTTAACCTGGTAGAATCATAGAAATCATAGAAATCATAGAAACCCTGCAGTACAGAAAGAGGCCATTCGGCCCATTGAGTCTGCACCGACCACAATCCCACCCAGGCCCTACTCCCATATCCCTACATATTTTACCCACTAATCCCTCTAACCTATGCATCTCACGACACTAAGGGGCAATTTTAGCATGGCCAATCAACCTAACCCGCACATCTTTGGACTGTGGGAGGAAACCGGAGCACCCGGAGGAAACCCACGCAGACACGAGGAGAATGTGCAAACTCCACACAGACAGTGACCCAAGCCGGGAATTGAACCCAGGTCCCTGGAGCTGTGAAGCAGCAGTGCTAACCACTGTGCTACCGTGCCACCCCGTGCCGTGTAAAAGAAGTGTTGTGAGACTTCTTACTGTGACCACACTTTTAGGCAGTGCATTCCAGACTGGAATAGCACATTGTGCAAATCAATTTCTCCTAACTTTCCCTCTGTTATTTCCTAATATCTTCTGTAACCTCTGGTCATAGGCCCTCCTGCAAGTGGAAACAGTTTGCTAACATATGCACAAAGATAGATATGCTGTTTGGTCTGCTATGTTAGGTTACTGGAGTGTTGCTACTGTCAGCTGTTCAAATAGTGCCATACGATCTTTTATACCCACCTAAGATGGCAGACAAGGCCTTAGATTAACATTTCAACCATAAGACAGCACTATCAACAGTGCAGCACTGTCAGTACCGATTCTTGAGGACACGAGTAGGCCAGCGGCAGGCATGTTACAAACAGAGCCACGGCTGAACCTTGAACCATTAAAGTGTTTGTTGGTGAGGTTTGATTTCCCCGCTCAGCAGGTGAAGGAATCCACTCAAGTTGAATCAAGGAAACATTTAACTTTATTTATGGGTGGCATAGTGGTTCGCACTGCTGCCTCACAGTGCCAGGGACCCGGGTTCGATTCCCGGCTTGGGTGCCAAGTCCCCACGTTCTCCCCGTGTCTGCGTGGGTTTCCTCCGGGTGAACAAGAACAATACAATACAGCACAGGAAACAGGCCCTTCGGCCCTCCAAGCCTGTGCCGCTCCCTGGTCCAAACTAGACCATTCTTTTGTATCCCTCCATTCCCACTCCGTTCATATGGTGATCTAGATAAGTCTAAAAGCTTTCCCAGTGTGTCCGCCTCCACCACCTTGCCTGGCAGCGCATTCCAGGCCCCCACCACCCTCTGTGTAAAATATGTCCTTCTGATATCTGTGTTAAACCTCCCCCCCTTCACCTTGAACCTATGACCCCCTCGTGAACGTCACCACCGACCTCAGGAAAAGCTTCCCACCGTTCACCCTATCTATGCCTTTCATAATTTTATACACCTCTATTAAGTCTCCCCTCATCCTCCGTCTTTCCAGGGAGAACAACCCCAGTTTACCCAATCTCTCCTCATAACTAAGCCCCTCCATACCAGGTAACATCCTGGTAAACCTCCTCTGTACTCTCTCCAAAGCCTCCACGTCCTTCTGGTAGTGTGGCAACCAGAACTGGACGCAGTATTCCAAATGCGGCCAAACCAATGTTCTATACATCTGCAATATCAGACCCCAACTTTTATACTCTATGCCCCGTCCTATAAAGGCAAGCATGCCATATGCCTTCTTCACCACCTTCTCCACCTGTGACGTCACCTTCAAGGATCTGTGGACTTGCACACCCAGGTCCCTCTGCGTATCTACACCCTATATGGTTCTGCCATTTATCGTATAGCTCCTCCCTACATTATTTCTACCAAAATACATCACTTCGCATTTATCAGGATTGAACTCTATCTGCCATTTCTTTGCCCAAACTTCCAGCCTATCTATATCCTTCTGTAGCCTCTGACAATGCTCCTCACTATCTGCAAGTCCTGCCAATTTTGTGTCGTCCGCAAACTTACTGATCACCCCAGTTACACCTTCTTCCAGATCGTTTATATAAATCACAAACAGCAGAGGTCCCAATACAGAGCCCTGCGGAACACCACTAGTTACAGGCCTCCAGCCGGAAAAAGACCCTTCCACTACCACCCTCTGTCTTCTGTGACCAAGCCAGTTCTCCACCCATCTAGCCACCTCCCCCTTTATCCCATGAGATCCAACCTTTTTCACCAGCCTACCATGAGGGACTTTGTCAAACGCTTTACTAAAGTCCATATAGACGACATCCACGGCCCTTCCCTCGTCAACCATTCTGGTCACTTCTTCAAAAAACTCCACCAGGTTAGTGAGGCATGACCTCCCTCTCACAAAACCATGCTGACTATCGTTAATGAGTTTATTCCTTTCTAAATGCACATACACCCTATCTCTAAGAATCTTCTCCAACAACTTCCCCACCACGGACGTCAAGCTCACCGGCCTATAATTACCCGGGTTATCCTTCCTACCCTTCTTAAATAACGGGACCACATTAGCTATCCTCCAATCCTCTGGGACCTCACCTGCGTCCAGTGACGAGACAAAGATTTGCGTCAGAGGCCCAGCGATTTCATCTCTCGTCTCCCTGGGTGCTCTGGTTTCCTCCCACAGTCCAAAAGATGTGCTGGTTAGGTGCATTGGCCATGCTAAATTCTTCCTCAGTGAACCCAAACAGGCGCCGGAGTGTGGCAACTAGGGGATTTTCACAGTAACTTCATTGCAGTGTTAATGTAATCTTACTTGTGACACTAATAATAAAAATAAACTAAATAAACAGTCGTTAGTCCATTCTTTCCCACTGAGCCTGCTCTGCCATTCATCTGGATTGTGGCTGATCTGTATTTTTACTCCATCTCCTCACCGTAGTTGCATATCTCTGAATATGCCTGATACCCAAACATATAGAAATAGTGGAGTAAAGACAGTATCGGACTGGCTGCTCAGTTGTGTTTGATTCAATAAAGTGAACACAAGCCAAACCTGATTCCAGCCAAACTCAACCTTCACCCTGGTTACTGCTCACACCTTCACCTCCAGCCACTCCCTAACACAATGGCAATGTCAACGAAATGACTAAATGACAACTTCTTTCTTTTTTACATAACCTGTGAGGGTTTAATAGTAAGGAATTAATTCAAATCTTTCCACAATCAAAGTAAGAATAATTGCCTGATCCCCCTGATCCCACTGATTGGGACGGAGGGAACAGTTTTGGTTTACAAAAGCAGAAAATGTTCAAAACTCTTAGCAGGTCTGACAGCTTCTGTGGAGAGAGAATAGAGCCAATGTTTTGAGTCTGGATGATCCTTCGTCAGAACTGAAGACAAGGAAAATTGGACAAGATTTGAGCTGTGAGGGTGAAGTTGGGGGAGGGGGGGTGGTGGGGCTGTAATTGATGGGAATTGCACAGACAAAAAGACAAAGGGAATGTGAATGGTGATGCTAAGATGTGGAGATGCCGGTGTTGGACTGGGGTGAGCACAGTAAGAAGTCTCACAACACCAGGTTAAAGCCCAACAGTTTTATTTGGAGTCATGAGCTTTCGGAGCGCTGCTCCTTCATCAGGTGAGTCGACTTGAGTGTGTTTGTGATCTGTAATCCTTTCGAGATCTTGTCTGCTTTCTTGCATCTTTGTAGAAACTTGATGTCAAGCGTTGATATGCACGATCTTCTTGGAGATCCTCTCCACTTTGAGCCGATGGTTTATGTTGTCGATGGTAGCCATGATGTAGAGATGAAGGAGCAGCGCTGATGTGGATCATGAAGGAACACCTGATGAAGGAGCAGCGTTCTGAAAGCTCATCGTTTCAAATAAACCTGCTGGACTTTAACTAACACAAAGACGTTGTGAGACTTCTTACGGTGATGCTAAAGGTAGGAATGGTGCTGAGAGCGCCCATTAAGAGATCAGAATGTGTGAATGGCGGAACAAAGGTGTAGGAACGTGGCAGATGGAAACAAGATGGAAATCAAGATTTTAGAAGTGGAAAAATAAAAATAGGAATATAAAGCAATAAAAATGGATGCAAGTGATGAAAGGAAGAAAGAAACGAATACAAATGGAAATGGGACGGAGATGGAAGAGAGAGTTCATGCCGTGAAGTTCAATGTTCAGTCCAAAAGGCTGGAAGATGGGGGGCTCTGAAGTCAAGTTTTGATTCATTGTGCAGGTATTATATTGGAGAATCACTGGAGAAAGGCACTAGTTGTACCTTCACATAGATCTATGATCCTCCACATCCCTAATGCAGTCCAACAGCACTGTCCTCTCCCAAGCCATGTGCTAATCACTCAAGTGCAGCTCGATAAGGTGTGACATGTTTTTTATGCCTGACACCAGACTCCCAAAGCAACTATTTGACTCAGAACTCAATGATAGCAGGAGATTCCCAGGAGGATAACAGAAATGGGGATGTACTCCAAGCATCCCTGAAGATGGAAAACATCCCTGCTGACCCATGAGAGGACAAGGCTTGGGACTGACTGCAAAGATTCTTGTTCACCAGTTTGGGGAAAACACAACTCCTTTTTTACAGGTTAAAACTATACAGAGGCTGGCAGCCTCGTGGCTGCAATCAGCTCCCGAGATGACTCTGAGTCCAGAAGCTCCAGGCTTACCAGGGTGATTCCCCACCCTGCTCTCCGATTGGTTCCCTGGGTCATGTGATCCTTGCTCTGCAGATTGATCCTTAAAGGAACAATCACCACACTGACCAAAATGCAGAAGATTTATCTGGGATGACATCGCGAGACTTCTTCCAGAGCATGCAGTTGAGGCTTGGAGAACACAAGTCTCCCTGCAGATCATCCGTCTGACCCTCCAAGCAGAACTTGCCCCTCATGTGACAGAGTCTGTAGGTCACTCAGCAGATTTCTCAGCCATCTCAGTACCCATCGAACTGGAGTGGAAGCAAATCGTCCTCCATCCTGAGGGACTGCCTAAGAAGAGATACTCCACCCAAGTGTTAGAAATTCAGCACTGGAGATCAAAACGCAATCCCATTGAGAATGAACATGTAAAACGCAAATAAATTTCAATATAGATTGGTGTGTAATGGTGCATTTTGTAAGGGCAGTGCTCCTTGGAAAGTGTTTAAACGGGCATTGAATCAGGGATCTGGGATGGCAGATACACACATCACAAGAAGTTGAGACTGAGATTATAAGAAAATATAACCATGGTACATCATAGTGGAATAGAATTCCAAAGCAGAGAACTTACCTTAAATTTCAAACAACTGCACCAGACCGTACTCTGAACCACCTGGTCTCATTATATTATAAAACAAAAGGACAAAGAAGCAACAGAGAAATTGGAAAAAAAAGATTTACTACGGAGTTATCAGAACTGAGAGTCTGAAAAGACTCAACATGCGAAGGTGGTTTCTCGAGAAAATGAAAAACCGAGAGTGGTCTGATAGGAGTCTTTAAAAAAATGAAGGGGTTCGATAAGGTAGATGTTAAAAAGATGCTTTCACTTCTGAACAATCACTTGGGATGAGAAACACTAGATAGACACTGATCAATTCAATAAAGAATTCTGGAGAAACTAGTTTACTTAAGAGTGTTAGAATGTCGACCTCACTACCACAAGGAATAGTTGAGGTGGATATTGAGGGAAATTGAGGCAGGAAGAGGAAATTAACAGATGTCGATAATGTTAGATAGGTGAAGTGGGAGGAGGCACATGTGTGTCATAAAACACCAGCATACACCTGTTGGACTGAATGGCAGGTTGTGTACTGTAAAACCCTATAAAACTCCCAAATGAGCTGACCTTTGTGATAGTGTGAGGTGTGATCAGTGAACTCTTTCTGTGATGCTTCCTTTGTGTAAGATTTGAAGCTCTCAGAGTTGTTATGATAGTGAAGGTGCAGTGGGTGCAGGGAGCGATGAGGAAGTGGGGGGGTTTGGGGGGTGGGGAATGCTGGCATCAGAAGCCAGTGATGTGACGCTGGCTTCCCCTATGATGTCGTCATTAGCATTTCTGGATGAAAGTGATGAGGAACTCAGGGCTGGATTCCCTGACCTCGCTGGCAGCAGGGATTCTCCCATCTCACTGCAGTGAACGGAGATTTGTCTGAGCGCCAAACTCTCTATCATCACTGGCAGTGCCGGCGAGGAGTGAACGGCCGGAGAATTCAGGCCTAAATCTTCATTTAGGATTTGACTAATAGAGGCCTCCAAAAGAGCAAGAGCCACTTGATATGAACAAATGAACATAGAAGCAGCAATTGGCCATTCAATTTCTCCAGCCTGTTTTCCCCTTCAGTTGATCTACACCTTAATTTCATCCATCTGTCTTGACTCCATATTCTTTTATATCATGTCAGATGAAAATCTATCAATCTCAGGCTTACAACAAATCATCTACTGCTTTTTCAGTGACAATTGCAAACTTCTACCATGAACAAATGCTTCAGAATTTCTCTCCTGAATAGTTAATCTCAGATTTTATTTTTATTCATTAACAGGATGTGGGCATTGCTGTCCAGGCCATTATTAATTGCCCATCCCCAATTGTTCTTGAGAGGTTTGTAGTGAGTTGCCTTCTTGAACCGCTGCCTGAGGTGTAGGCACAGCTGTTAGGGAGGGAGTTCCTGGATTTGGGCCCAGTGACAATGAAGGAACGGTGATACATTTCCAAGTCAGGATGGTGAGTGGCTTGGAGGGAAACTTCCAGGTGGTGGTGTTCCCAGGTATCTGCTTCTGTGGTGGTCATGGGTTTGTAAGATGCTGTCTAAGGAGCTTTGAGTTCCTGCAGTGCATCTTGTACACATTGCTACTACTGTGAGATGGTATGGAGGGAATTAATGTTTGTGGAAGTGGTGTCAATTAAGCAGGCTACTTTGCCCTGGATGGTGTTGAGCTTCCTGAGTGTTGCTGGAGCTGCATTCATCCAGGCAGGTGGAGAGCATTGCATCACACTCCTGACTTGTGCCTTGTAGACGGTGGGCAGGCCTTGGGGAGTCAGGAGGTGAGTTATTCGCTACAGAATTCCGAGCCTCTGACCTGCTCTTGTAATCACAGTATTTATATGGCTGGTCCAATTCAGTTTCTGGTCAGTAGTAACCCCCAGGATGTTGATAGTTGAGGATTCAGTGATGGTAATGTCATTGAATGTCAAGGGGCAATGGTTAGATTATCTCTTATTGGAGATGGTCATTATCTGGCACTTGTGTGGCACAAATGTTACTTGCCACTTGTTAGCCGAGATATTGTCCAAGTTTTAGCAGGTATGACAAAGGGTCATCTAGACATGAAATATGAGCCCTTTTTTTTCTCTCCTGACAGATGCTGCCAGGCATGCTGAGATTTTCCAGCATTTTCTCTCTTGGTTTCAGATTCCAGCATCTGCAATAATTTGCTTTTATTTTATTGTCCAGGTCTTCCTGCATTTGTGATGTGGAGATGCCGGTGTTGGACTGGGGTGGGCACAGTAAGAAGTCTCACAACACCAGGTTAAAGTCCAACAGGTTTATTTGGAATCACGAGCTTTCGGAGTGCAGTTCCTTCATCAGGTGAGTGGAGAGTTGGGTTCACAAACAGGGCATATATAGAAAAAAACTCAATTGCAAGATAAATGCCCTATATATGCCCTGTTTGTGAACCCAACTCTCCACTTACCTGATGAAGGAGCAACGCTCCGAAAGCTCGTGATACCAAATAAACTTGTTGGAATTTAACCTGGGGTTGTGAGACTTCTTACTGTTCTTGCATTGGGGCATGGACTGCTCCAGTTTGAGGAATCACGAAAGATATTGAACATTGTGCAATCTTCAGCGAACATCCCCACGACTGATCCTATGATAGAAGAGAGTCATTGATGAAGAATCTGAAGATGGTTGGACCTAGGACACAGCCCTGAGGAACTCCTGCAGTGATATCCTGGACCTGAGACGATTGACAACAACGACCACAACCATCTTCCTTTATAACTCCCACCAGCGGAGAGTTTACCCCTGATTTCCATTGATTCCAGTTTTGCTAGGGCTTCTTGATGCTCTGACCTCATTAGTTGCTCTCGAGTTGGTCTGATAGCACTTGACAAGCAAATTCCAATTCCAATTCTCTTCCCGCACCCAGCGGTGCACTCAGGCAGACTTTTGTCTATTCCAATAGCTAGTAATTTTCGGAATAGGTCGGTGGTCTGTCGCCAAGGGCTTGTAGTTGAGGGGTGTCACTCCACATCAAGCATGGCTGATCAGGACTCTCTCCTGCTCTTACTGCGGGCCACTGGCGTGTTTGGAAGGATTTGCAGGATGATGCACTCAATCTGTTTGACCATTTCATGAATGCACCTTCTTTGGCCACCAAGTCCTGGGGTGGGATTTGTAATGTGGAGATGCTGGCGTTGGACTGGGGTAAACACAGTAAGAAGTTTAACAACACCAGGTTAAAGTCCAACAGGAATTAAGGCTCCGAAAGCTTGTGTGGCTTTTGCTACCAAATAAACCTGTTGGACTTTTAAAAAAAACTGTTGGACTTTAACCTGGTGTTGTTAAATTTCTTAGTGGGATTTGTACCCAGAGCTTCTGGCTCAGAGGCAGGGGCATTAGTCATCGTGCCACAAGACCACTTGACAGGCAAAACTGCTCCATTATTGCTGTGGACGGTTGTGCGATCATAGAACCTCTACAGTGCAAGAGGAAACCCACGCAGACACGGGGAGAATGTGCAAACTCCACACAGTCACCCAAGGCCAGAATTGAACCTGAGTCCCTAGTGCTAACTATTGTACCACCATGCTGCCCCTGATGCTGATACATTATAAAAGGGGACAAATTGAGGACATTAACTGAACGTTTCGCTCTGCCTCTTCCTATTACAGTTGATGATATTTCCATTCAGTGATACTATTGAGAGCACAAAGAATTTCAATACAGCATATCAAAAATGAGGATATCGCATCTTCTTGGCTGTGGGGAAATTGAAATGTAAAATGCTGCTGGTTGCTAATGTACTTACATAGGTCAAGGGTTAAACCTCCCTACTTCATATTGCTCATAATTTTTAAATTTCTTTCTTGAGACATGAGCTTTGCTGGCAAGGCTCTAACTGAGAGTGTGGTTCAGTTGAGCAGCCTCCTTGATCCAAGGATGCCGAATGAGGGGGACTTGACAATGATTGCCTTTAATACATTATCATTCTTTTTGGTCCATGGGTATCTTTTAATTCAAGCTGTGTATTAATGGTGCAGCAATAATTCAAGGAGTTACTGAGAATGAAGGAACTAAATTAACACTAACATAGGTACAGCTGTCGATACAAGGGTGCTAAGCATCCACTCCATTGTAAATTCAGTTCCTTCATACAGTCAGGCTAAGTAACTCTTCCAAACTGCTACCTTGGGAATTACATCAGTCAATGAAGCAAAATGAACAGTTTAAAATGGAACAGTGTTAATATTAAATACACTTTTTTTTATTACTTGTTAAAGAGTTTTGGCAGCTAAATCTGCCCTTTGACCTTGAATTGACATTATTGACAAGGCCACCGCACCAACTAAGTTTATTACCCAATAATCACACTGTTTGAGAAAGACAGACTGGAAGCCATATTTCAACGCCTTTCGCATACAGGAAATTATTCTGAAGGGCACAACTGTATTAGTAAACATAGCAGCTAGCAGCAGTATTTAGCACAGGGACCCGGGTTTGATTCACGGCTTGGGTCACTGTCTGTGTGGAGTTTGCACATTCTCCCTGTGTCTGCGTGGTTTTCCTCCGGGTGCTCCGGTTTCCTCCCACAGTCCAAAAGATGTGCTGGTTAGGTGCATTAGCCATGCTAAATTCTCCCTCAGTGTACCTGAACAGGCACCGGAGTGTGGCGACTAGGGTGTTTTCACAGTAACTTCATTGCAATGTTAATGTGACACTAATAAATAAACTTAAAATTTAAACATTTTGCAAACAGCAGATGAAATACTGCCTCCACGGGCGGCACAGTGCCTTAATGACTATCGGCCGGTGGCTCTGATATCCATCATTATGAAGTGCTTCAAAAGGCTAGTCATGACACGAATCAATTCCAGCCTTCCGGACTACCTGGATCTGCTACAGTTCACCTACCGCCGCAACAGGTCCACAGCAAACGCCATCTCCCTGGCCCGGCACTCAACCCTGGAACACTTAGATAACAAGGACACCTATGTCAGACTCCCAATTAATGACTATAGCTCAGCCTTCAACACTATTATTCCCACGAAACTCATCTCCAAACTCTGTGGCCTGGGCCTTGGCACCTCCCTCTGTGACTAGTTAAGAAAGCCCACCAACACCTGTACTTTCTCAGGAGACTAAGGAAATTTGACATGTCAGCTGTGAGTCTCACCAACTTTACAGAAGTCCATAGAAAGCATTCTTCCTGGTTGTATCACAGCTTGGTATGGCTCCTGCTCTGCCCAAGACCACAAGAAACTACAAAAGGTCGTGAATGTAGCCCAGTCCGTCACTCAAACCAGCCTCCCATCCATTGACTCTGTCTACACTTCCCGTTGCCTCGGCAAAGCAGCCAGCATAATTAAGGGCCCGATGCACCCCAGACATTCTCTCTTCCACCTACTTCCGTCGGGAAAAAGATACAAAAGTCTGAGGTCATCTACCAACTGACTCAAGAACAGCTTCTTCCCTGCTGCTGTCAGACTTTTGAATGGACTTACTTTGCATTAAGTTGATCTTTCTCTACACCCTAGCTATGACTGTAACATTACATGCTGCACTCTCTCGTTTTCTTCTCTATGAATGGTATGTTTTGTCTGTATAGTGCGCAAGAATCAATATTTTTCACTGTATGTTAATACATGTGACAATAATAAATCAAATCAAATCAAATCACAGTGGTTAACACTGCTGCCTCACAGCACCAGGGATCTGGGTTCAATTCCGGCCTTGGGTGACTGTGTGGAGTTTGCACATTCTTCCCATGTCTGTGTGGGATTTCCTCCGGGTGCTCTGGTTTTCTCCCATAGTCCAAAGATGTGCAGGTTAGGTTGATTGGCTATCCCTCTTAGTGTCAGGGGGACTAGCTAGGTAAATATGTGGGGTTACGGCGATAGGGCCTGGGTGGGATTGTTGTCGGTGCAGACTCGATGGGCTGAATGGCTTTCTTCTGCACTGTTGTGATTCTATGATTCACTGGGCAAAGTGGGCATGTTCAAGCTGAAAGCTTGCAGCAAGTAGTTGAAGATTGTAACAAGGAGATAGCTGCATGAGGTCTCCACTTCCCTCTCATTAGTAGAACAAACACGCTGAATGCAGATTCATTGAAAGCCTTTCTCAAAATAAATACAGGTTTTGTACTTGTGATCTGACTGAGTAGCCTGACCGAATTTAACACCAGTGACGGTGGCTGGAGATCCGGTGACAACCCTGCCTCAGTGGCTTCCCAGAGCTTCCAATCCTGCCTCCAGGAGCTGCCAGCCAATCAGAGAGCCAGCGGCTCTGAAGTGCCATCAGTGCCGTGGAACCATGGGCAAGGCTGGGACTGCAACCAAGCAGGAGCGGCATCACGTGATGCCACCCTGGAGCCCCGGTGAATGGGATCAGCTCAGCAGAACCATGGGAGGGGAGTGGATCATTGGTGATGGCATGGGTGGGCGCTTCAAAGGCAATGGCTCTCGTTGACAAGGTGGTGGCCCTCTTTGGTCTATAGGGTGCCAATTGGGAAGACGCCCCCTCCCCTACCACCCCATGCACTGAGCCTGCAACAAGACCACCAGGTTTTACTCACTATTACTGACCTTTACAGCAACCTCCCCATATGGCGGAGGGCCCTCCGCACTGACAGAATGCGGGCAGCAGTGAAATGAGGCCCTTACATAGCCTTTAAGTGGCCACATCAGGACCTCATTTGGCCTCCATGTTGGTAAGCCATCCTTGACCTTGTCCCCTGCTGAGATAAGTACACGGAGTCAGGGATGTAATGCCTTACTTCCTGATTCTCTGGTCCTCTTGTCTCAGACCACACTCCCACATTAAATTTTACCCACCTGAGCAGCATTTTTGTCAGCGGCGCCTGTGATGATGACAAATGGTTACAGCATTTGCTTGGTATGGTTAGCTAGTCGTCCATGCTAAAGTGGTTGTGTTAATGATGGGGACTGGACCAATGCTAGTTTGTGTAGCTATGTTAGTTGTGTTCGTGATGGGGATTGTTCCAGTGCTAGTTGTGGCTATGTTAGGGAGGAGTGTTGGCATTTAACAAATTATCTTTAGCTGTCAATTAATCCAGAATTGGATCTCGGAAAGGAGACACCTTTGGCAGTGCGGCAATCCCTATGTGTTAGTTTTAAACAGTTAGTTCAAACATCCTGCACTCGAAGGTGTGAGTACTTAGTCCAGCCAAGCCAACACCTCTTATGCCAGCTGTACTGAAGACTTACTTTGACTCAGATAGCAAAAGCATAAAGAAACTTGCTGAACTTGAGATATAATTTCAATGATTTCAGTTGTCCCCTTAGTGTCCCAAGATGTGTAGGTTCGATGGATTAGCCATGGTAAATGTGTGGGGTTACAGGACCTGGGTAAGATACTCTGTTAGAGAGTTGGTGCAGACTTGATGGGCTGAATGGCCTCCTTCTTCACTGCAGGGATTCTGTGAATCCTTATTCCAAGTGAGGTGAGAGATATTATTAACAGCTGATTTTACCTAACTACAGGTTACAGAATGGGCCTGTAACTAATGTAACTCTGCATGGAAAGCATTCACCAGACACTTCAACCTTTTAAACTTCACGTCAGAAAAAACTTTTCGACTTTGTCAATGAGCATTCCACTAAAACTAGAACTTCGAGCTACACTAATAGAACATAAAATCTACCAGGTAATGATGAACACCTCAATGAGGACAAGGTTAGAGCACTGTCCACAGTATTGGGTTCAACATTATAGGGAAGATATTGAAGCTTTTAGAGAGCACACGACAAATTCATATCACAAAGATACTGCCTGGGATGAGGAAATCCAAATATGGGAAATGTTTTCTCCAGAAAAGATTGTTTATCCAGAAGGAACTCTTCCAGTGCAGACAATAAAAATATAACAAGACTTACTCCAAGTCATAAATCAAAGAAAAGGTTTAATAAAGAAACTTCATTACTCCAAACTTGAGGTCTCACCTTGGGCCATTCCAAGTTCCCCACAATTCCCAACATATTCTAATTTATACTTTATAATTTATAATTTATACTGAGGGTAATACTCTGGAGACCCGGGTTCGAATCCCACCACGGCAGATGGTGAAATTTGAATTTGATGAAAATAAGAAATTAAGAAGTCTAATAATGTCCATGAATCCATTGTCGATTGTCGGAAAAACCCATCTCGTTCACTAATGTCCTTTCGGGAAGGAAATCTGCCATCCTTACCTGGTCTGGCCTACATGTGACTCCAGACCCACAGCAATGTGGTTGACTCTTAAAATCCCCCCTGAAGTGGGCTTAGCAAGCAACTCAGTTCAAGGGCAATTAGGGATGGACAACAAATGCTGGCCCAGCCAGTGATGTCCATATCACATGAAAGAATAAGTCAAAGATATAGAATATGGATTTGGAGGAACCTCTTTGCACAATAACTTGTGAGGACATGAACTTCACTGGCAGTGAGGCAGAAAGTATGTTAGCTTGGAGATTAGATGTGGTACAAGAGGGAGAAGGGGATAAAGAGATGAGGCTGCAGGATGAGTAAATGTGGTCAAAACTATTTGTTTGCATGAAGGGTAAATGCTAACATGGACTGAAGGGCTGGTTGGTCTATTTCTGCATACTAGGAAGCTGCTTTGGGTGACTAGAGAGAGATGTGCAATCAGCAGTATAACTCAGCATTCCTGGCTCCATAACAATTTCTAGCTTCTGGAATAGGTGGTAAAACATCGGGCAAAATGTTTCTCATATCTGTGGGGAGGAAGTTTGGATACAAAATGGTAGGAAGTGGAAGAGAGAGAACCAATTTTCACACCCCTGCACCTTTCCATTCACCAGCCCCGGTGGGAAAGTGCCTCCCTCCATTCTGCACCCCCTTCTATAAACACAAGAGTGATTGGGCATTCCCAGGCATGACCCTGCAATTGCTGCGCTCATAGAATCATAGAATCCTACAATGCAGGGGGAGGTCATTCGGCCCATCGAGTCTGCACTGACCACAATCCCACCCAGGCCCTATCCCCATAACCCCATGCACTTACCCTAGTGGTTCCCCTGACCCTAAGGGACAATTTAGCACGGCCAATCTATCTATGCATGGTATGCTCCAGTGACGTTCTGCCAAGCCATTGCTTGATTTATGTCTGAATCACATGACAAGGATGTGAACCTGACCAAAGGGATTGTAATCCTCTTGCTGAGCTCTCTCTCCCTCATGGGTTTGGCCAGTGACTGCCACTGACAGATGGCGGAGGAAGCAGCTGTACTGTTAACTCAACAAAAAAAAGTTTAATTTACAGTTACAAATGACGCAACAGCCATGCCCTCTTCCCCTCCCCTTCCCCCCTCACCTTTGAGCCAATCTAATATTTCACAAGATCGCATTATTTTCTGCTGAATTTTAATCTTCCATTTCAGGTGGTGGATTCTTCATGCATAGAATACTAGAGTTCCAACAATGTTTGATGCAGCCACAGTACTGGGTCAAATTAATGGGAAGTTTCTTCATACACAAACATGCGCGCGCACACACACACATGCGCACACACATGTACACACACAAACACACATTCGCAAACACACACTTGCAAACACACACATGCACATACACAGATGCACACACACAAATGCACACATGCGCACATACACTCACAAACATACACACATGTATACATGCACTCACGCACTTGCAAACACACTCTCACTCACAAACACACAGGCTCACAAACACACACACACAGGTACTCACAGGAAGGCATACACACCCACACTCAGAGACACACACGTACACACACAGGCACACACTCACGCACTCACACAATAGCTCCATTTGTCTGCAGCTGAAAAGGTAAATCTAATTCAAATTAAGCAGGAAGGATGAACCAATCTGCACACTTGCATCATTTTGACAGAACTCCATTTGCAATAGGTTTTGGCTGGTGCTTCACTGGAATAAACCTATTACTAAGCTTGAGAAAAATGAACCAATGTGCCCGCATTAAAGTGACAGCAAAGAACTCAACACTATAGACTACACAAGCAAAATAAATGCAAGGTGGTTAAATTCAGCGCACTACACACAAACATAATCAAGTTCATTCATTTTGTTGCAGAGTGGAGACATTTCAGCTCCAGTAAACAGGCAGGAAGAGCTGGCATGAATCCTGTGATTTCATTTAATCCAGAGTCATTTACCATCATCAGTCTCTCAGTGACATGAACGATGATCTGTGAGTGGAGTTTTGCAATGCAAATAACTTCTTTGCTGTAATCTTACATAACTGCCATGTAACACCTTTGTAATGAAGCAAAGTTATGAGAAGACCCTTGGATTGCATTGGTGTCAGGGATATATTTTTTAAAAGTTTATTTATTAGTGTCACAAGTAAGGCTTACATTAACACTGCAATGAAGTTACTGTGAAATTCCCCTAGTTGCTGCATTCCAGTGCCTGTTTGGGTCAATGCATCTAACCAGCACATCTTTCAGACTGTGAGAGGAAACCGGAGCACCCGGAGGAAACCCGTGCAGACACAGGGAGAACGTGAAGACTCCACACAGACAGTGACCCTAGCCTGGAATTGAACCCAAGTCCCTTGCGCCATGAGGCAGCAGTGCTAACCACTGTGCCACCATGCCGCCTACGGTGACTTGTTATTGGGGAGCTCACATGGAGGTTCACTTTGCTGTTGATGTGTTTTCTATTTTTACTGATTCTTGTTGCAGATTATCTGCTAAATGTACCAGGAAGAGTTTACAGCCTCTGGGAATGGGAGGGGCAAGGGGTGGGGAGGTTGGGGGTGGGGAGGTTGGAGGTGGGGGGGGGGGGGGGGGCGGTGGTTGGTGGCAGGAGGAAGTACGAAGGAGAAAATGCCTCTATGAAGAAGGAGGTGAATGATTATCCAGGTTGACCTTTTGGAACCAATAGGCTGGTTGTTTTGCCATATCTCAATATACCTCAATCTATTTATTGAGAAATGAAAGGAAAGTGTATTGAGCTTGAATACATCATTCCTGCATGTAAAAATTCAATGTTGCCCCAGGGGAGTGCCCCAGCCTCCTCCTAGAAGTGGTGGTTTTCAAAAGGGTGGGATTGTCATGTGAAGAATGTGTACAGTACTGAACATGCTCTCTATGTTTCTGCTAATGATGCTACAGCTGACCTGGAAGAAATAAACCCTATCATTGGGATGATGACATGGTGAAATGCTCTATTTGTCAGCTGAAATGACCCTCTGCTTGAAAATCATACGAAACTAATATGGTTGACTCTGCTCAGTACAATGATAACACAGAGGATGACTTGATTTCCAACTTGGTGTAATAAAGATAGGTAACCTTGTTTGAAAATCACCAAACAGCTGACTTTGTGGAAGAGGCGAACGGTGGACAAAAATATGGCATTTTGATTATTAATTCTATTAGCAATGTGACCATTAGTAGGCATGGAACTAGATTCAATTCCGGCCTCAGGTGACTGTGTGGATTTGCACGTTCTCCCCATGCCTGCGTGGGTTTCCTCCGGGTGCTCTGGTTTGCTCCCACACTCTAAAGATGTGCAGGTTAATTGGATTGGCCATGCTAAATTGCCCCTGATTGTCCCAAGATTGTAGGTTTGGGGGATTAGTGGGGTAAATATGTGGGGTTACGGGGAACAGGTCTGGGTGGGATTACCCCTTAGTGTCAGGGGGATTACATGGGGTTACATGGATAAGGCCTGGGTGGGATTGTTGTCATTGCAGACTCAATGGGCTGAATGGCCTCCTTCTGGGATTCTATGAATCTAGATTGAAGTTATTGTTTTCACTTGGTCCACTGTATCCAACTCTACCTGCTGCAGCGAGTTCTTTTATCACAACCTTAAACCAACATTTTATGATGTTTTCTTGTAATTAATTGGAAACCCCCCTGGAAGACCATCTAGCCCCATTGCTGTGGACAACAAATCTAGCTGTGTGGTGTTGTGGGGGGTGGGGGGTGTGTGATTTATTTGGTTGGAATATGGAGGATTATACACCTTACTGTGAGCAATATCGAACTTCAGTTCAATATACTATCAGCTCCATGCCGGAGCTGTATGAGTTGAAAGGATAGATTTTGTGAGACTATACTCTCACTGAGGAGGCTTGCTAGACAACAGGATATCAGATTGGAGAATTGGACACAGAGGTTTGTGCCTAATTCTCTGATGATTTTCTATAGTGCAAGTTTTGAAAATGTACCCTGTATTTCCAACCTCAGCTTCATACTATGGATTGACATTTCCCAGTTATAATCATGTTTTATCTCCTGCCATTGTTTACCATCATCAGAGTTTCTTCTACTGCGTTTCAGTCCATCTCCATTCACTTAAGCATATCCAAAATGATGTTGTTTATATCCTCACCCAAATCAAATCCCATTTATTCATCCTTCCCACGGCTGATTGTTGACCTACATTGGCTCCCAATCCACCAATGTGTTGACTTTATAATTCTCATCAGTATGTTTAAATTCTTCCATGCCCTTGCTCCTAGCCCATCCCTGTAACCTCCTCCAGCCCTACAATCCTCCAGGATCTCTTCACTCTTCCAATTCCGTAATGTCTGCAGCTCCAACTTCCTTCGCCCCCAACTTCGGTCTTTTGTTTTACAGATGCACTATAGAAAGCATTCTTTCTGGCTGTATCACAGTTTGGTATGGCTCCTGCTCTGCCCAAGACCACAGGAAACTACAAAGGGTTGTGAACATAGCCCAGTCCATCACTCAAACCAGCCTCCCATCTCTACATCCTATCTGTAACTGCAACAGTATATCCTGTACCCTCTCCTTTCCTTCTCTCCTATGAACTCTATGAACGGTATGTTTAAGACATCCCTTCAAACCTACCTCTCTGACCAAATCCTTGGCCAGCTGTCCCAATGTCTCTTTCTTTAGCTCAATTTGCAACTTTTATCTGATTTGTTTCCTGTAATGCATCTTTTCGATGTTAATGATGCTATACAAATAGAAGTACTGTTTTGAAGTAATTTGTTCCATCAATTTGAGTTTGTTTTGAACATAAGTCCAAAATAAAAATTAAGTGAATTAAATTCAATGAAAATTGAAGACTTATTTGGTTAGGAACAGGAGTAGGCCATTCAGCCCGTCAAGCCTGCTCCACCATTTAATACGATCATGGCAGATCAGACACATCAATGCCTTTTACACCCACTATCCCCATAACCCTTTATGTATTGTGAATCAGAAATCTATCAATCTCTAGCTTAAACATTTTAGGATACTAACAGCTAAATATTATTCACACTGGAGAGGAAACAGGAGCTAAAAGTACAGTTTGAAAATGTTCAGTGAACTTTACGTTGCTGTGAATGTACAGTATTTATAAATAGGTCTGAATTATGGACTTTGATATGGATAGGTACATAGACAAATGTCGAGTCGGAGGAACATATTGGTGGATTACACTTGTTATATATTTAAGTGGTTGCATGATTACTTTAAGAGCTGGTCACATGATTTGATGGTGATGTCATTGGGGTGTTTGACAGACTCCCCTTTAGTTTCATTTTCTACTCTGTACAGGCAAAGGTTCCTACAATAAACGGGCGGCACGGTGGCACAGTGGTTAGCACTGCTGCCTCAAAGCGCCAGGGACCGAGATTAGATTCCCGGCTTGGGTCACTGTCTGTGCGGAGTCTGCACATTCTCCCCGTATCTACGTGGGTTTCCTCTGGGGTGCTCCGGTTTCCTCCCACAGTCCGAAAGATGTGTGGATTGGGTGGATTGGCCATGCTAAATTGCCCCTTAGTGTCAGGGGACGAGCTAGGATAAATGCATGAGGTTATGGGGCTAGAGCCTGGGTGGGGTGGTGGTCGGTGCAGACTCGATGGGCCGAATGGCTTGCTTCTGCACTGTAGGATTCTATGATTCTATGATAAATCTAATTTAAATCTACATGTGCAAACCACGGGGTGGGGGGAATTCTCCCAGCCTACTGCACTGCTCTTAGCAACGCTGAGGGCTGGGGGAGATCAGCAGAGGCTGTCTTGCAGGCTTCCCGCTGGGCGCCACGTCCTCTGCCAGTCTCCCAGCTGAAGATGTTCAGAGTAATCAGCTCTGCACCGGAAATGGTCATGGAGCTGATTTCAATATGCTAATCCGGATTTACATTTCATTAGCGGGCCCGGGACTGAGGTTTCTGGACCTGCTAACATTTTCCCCTGTGCCAGGAGTGATTCATTCCAGCGGGGTTTACAACTGCTCCCCACTAATGGGGAACAAGCGGCCAACCCCTCTGGAGTGAAGAGAGGCCATTGAGGCCCCCCCCCCAGGAAGTCAGTGGGGGGAGGGGGGGGGGGGGGCGGGTGCTGCCTGGTACTTCCCAAGCAGCAAATTAGCAATGCCCAAAGAGGACCTTGGCACTGCCCAGTGGGGTGGGGACAGAAGGGGCAGGGCAATTTGGGGACCTGTTGTGGGGTGATCGGTGGGGGTGGGGAGGTCCCTCTGCCACTCTGCATTTGGGATCATGGGCAGAGGGAGGGAGGACGGCTGGCTATCCAGGTGGAGGGGGCAGTCGGGACTGACGGGGGGTCGGGGCTGCCGGGGGGTGGGGTCAGGACTGTCGATTGGGGGTGGGGTGGTTCGAGGCTGCCGGGAAGGGTGGGGGGAATGGATCAGGAGATCGGGGCTGACCAGGGAGTGTGGACATCGGGATTGGCCCGTGGAGGTCCAGGAGGCCAGCGATTGGGGGGTGGGGAGTAGTGTAGGGAGACCAGCAATGGGGGGTTGCGTGGCTGGCCAGAGGTCTGGAGGCCATTGCGCTTGCCGATCTCCGCTCTGACAGATCGGCACATGCGCAGTGGCCCGCTCAGCGCTATGCTGCCGGCCTCTCCAGCAGGAATAGGTTCTGCCCCCATTTTTCAGAGGGAATCCTGCTCGGGCACTCTGCACTGTTCAGAGTGTGGGAGATTCAATCTGAAACTCACGCTATCAAAATCAACGGGAGTTACTCCCATTTTCACGAGAATTGGGGACTTAAATTTTTTTGGGGAGAATCCCGGCCCCCATCTTTTTCCTTTTGTTTCAAATCCAGAACCCCTAACATAGGAGACTGTAACGCTGCATATAAATCACCTGTTCCCCACGGTGGATCTTCCAGTCCAGAACATAACCAGTCACAATCCACCAGATGAATGGTATCAGGGCAACTACAGTATAAGCTAAGGGCGCAGTTGCCTACCGACTGCTGTGTTGATAATAGAACATAGAACAATACAGCACAGAACAGGCCCTTCGGCCCACGGATGTTGTGCCGAGCTTTATCTGAAACCAAGATCAAGCTATCCCACTCCCTATCATCCTGGTGTGCTCCATGTGCCTATCCAATAACCACTTAAATGTTCCTAAAGTGTCTGACTCCACTATCACTGCAGGCAGTCCATTCCACACCCCAACCACTCTGAATAAAGAACCTACCTCGGACATCCTTCCTATATCTCCCACCATGAACCCTATAGTTATGCCCCGTTGTAATAGCTCCATCCACCCGAGGAAATAAGAAGAAGAATTTGCATTTATTGAGTGTCCTTCATCAACTCTGGCTGTTCAAATTGCTTTTCAGCTGATGATTTTCCTAATATAGTCACTGCTGTAATGTTGAAGAGAGTCTCAGTGTGGTGAAAATATGCTGAAATGTGTCAGTTCTTGTGAGGACGGTTGCTAGCTCTGAAAGCTGAGTGCAGGAGAGCAGAATATTAAGTTTTTCTCCCCCCGCTGCTATCCTTTAACTTGTGCTACGGACCTATTTGGCAAGTGACCAAATTTTATGATTGAGCTGCCCAACTGGTTAGCAGAGCAAAATGCAATTTGTAGCCCGTTATAAAGAACGACAGAGCAATTCAATCAAAGTATTAATTAAAAAGGTGTCCAATAGACCATTTAAAGCTGTCATCTCAATCTAATGTTGGACTGCAGTCAAAACACATAAAATCAGTCACATAATGAGCGATGTGCTAGAACCGATTGCGAACAGTGATGACTGCGCGGAAAAAAAATCACAGGCGGAATCTATGTGGGACATACATCATTCACTGCAAGACGCACTTAGCAATCCAGTCTGGGTTGAGTTTGGAGGAATTAATCGGAAGCAGATTCAATAGTCACTTCCAAAGAGGAGTTGGATGTATACTTGAGAAGGAGATATCTGCAGGGCTTTGGGGCAAGAACAGGAGAGTGGGATTTTGGATCGCTCTTACAAATGTTATGGTTCAGGACAGAAACTTCAAAGTGTTTTACGAAGCCCGCCTGAATCATAAGTTTCGCATTTTGAATTTGGCTAGGATAAGCATTCACTTCAGGTATGATTCAAGTGACCCACGAGGGAGTTTTTATCAAACAAAGTTTATATAAGAATATAGTTAACATGTATATTGAGAAAATTAGCAAGAACTTTTATCAATTACAAACAAGAAACAAAACAACCACTATAATGTATAACTCTTCATGAATATCTCGAATGTGTTCCAATTAAAACCATAATCCATTAAACAAAACCCTTAAAACAGGTTTATCACTGCACAGGCTAAAACTCACACAATACTGGAATCCAGTTCCTTGGGTTGAATGCTGATTTCAAATGATCTTGAAAACTCAGAGCAGCTTGTATTCATCAGCTCCCCCAACACCAAAACATAGATTATTTACTGCAGCCACCAATACACAGATTTTCTTTTACTGCAGGCTGGCAAATAAGATGTGCTTTCAGCTAATTGGTAAAACTTTAAAAATAAAAACAGAAAGAGAGATTTATTTCAGCTATGCTTCTGACACTGCAGCCAAAATGAAACTAAAATCAACCCTTGTCAGCTGAGCTGCAGTTTGTTTCTCCTCCCGGTGATGACATCACCTAAGGCTGTGAGCATGATTTAAAAAAGACCTTTCTTAAAGGGACACTAACATCACACAAAGAGTCATCACAGGCTTGCTGGGCTGAATGGCCTCCTCCTGAGATGTAAGATTTCAAGATTCTACGATAATTAGAAAATGTTTTCGGTATGAGTGCTGATGATGAGAATGGTCAATATCCTTCTATTTCAAAAGGTCGTCTTGATAGTGAATGGACCTGTTTCAGATGCTGAGAACATATTAAAGAAATGCTTAGTCAGTTCAACATTCAGAAAGCCTGCACCTCTGGATGCAATAGACAACTTACATAAAAGGGATCCTGGTTATAGTTGACACTCGCCACATTTAATGGACAATCTCACATTAATGTCTATGAAGTAAAGGATTAGGGAAAAGGGAGCAGGAATATTCCGCAGAACAGGGACCATCCAACTGTCTTGGGGCCGGATTTTCCCTACCCAAGCAGGTAGCTCGGGTCAGGAAATTGCCTGACTCGACAGACCCGTCTTGGTTTACACGGACCTATTATCATCCAATTTTCACTCCAAGGAGGCGGGGGTGGGATGAAGTTAGGCCTGTGGATCTCAGAAGCAGATCATAGAAGCCAAGAGGGTGAGTGAGGTGGGCTGATTAAAAAGTCCACCTCAGTTCTCTGGGACTCCTTCCCAGTTGTTTTAAAAGCAGTTAGGCCCGGGACCCCTCATCTCTCACACCAACCCCCTCACACTCCACCCACCTCTCCATGCCTATCCCATGCCCTCAATACTCCTTCCATAACCTCCAGTCCCCTCCATATTCTTTATGCTCCCTTCATGGCTTCCAGGCCTCTTTCATGCCTACTTACCCAATGATGCGTAGAACCCAATGAACCGCATAATAATAGTGGCAAGTGTTGAACTGCTGAGGAAAGAAAATATGGAAAAACTCCTGCTCTCCCTATAAAAGTAACAATTAGACAGATCACTGTAGCATCAATACCAGAAGCTTTGCCTCATTTCAACTTTTTTATTCTTCTCCACATAAATCCACAGACATTGACAAAAGAGACAAAACCTTATTATAACTTCATCAACATGTGAAACAATCAAAAAAACACCCCACGTTCCAGCAGCCAAAACAGACCCCTGCTGAGCTAATGCTTTTGAGTCTTGGAGCTCAGTCAAGCATTCTTATGTACCAGATGGTGGCACGGTGATTAGCACTGCTGCCTCACAGCACCTGGGACCCGGGTTCAATTCCGGCCTTAGGTCACTGTCTGTGTGGAGTTTGCACGTTCTCCCTGTGTCTGCGTGGGTTTCCTTCGAGTGCTCCGATTTCCTCCCACAGTCTGAAAGATGTGCTGGTTAGGTGCATTGGCCATGCTAAATTCTCCCTCAGTGTACCCGAACAGACACCGGAGTGTGGCGACTAGGGGATTCTCACAGTAATTTCATTGCAGTGTTAATGTAAGCCTACTTGTGACACTAATAAATAAACTTTAAACTTAAACTCATGTAAGTCCATCTGGGAACTGTATCAGCAGAAACAGATGGCCAGACATCTGTTTCTCCACCTGAGCTCATTATGAATGGGGGCCATTGAAGGAGCATAAAGGGCATAGGGCCGTTCTTTTGAACTAACCTTTCAAAAGATTCCTAAATCCAGACAGTGGCTGGGATTCTCTGATCCCATTTCGCCTTGCTACCGCTGCCAGCGAGGTTGAAGAACTCTGGCCTATGTCTCATGACTCCTCAGAGGAATCATGAGTCATGGAGAAGCTAGCCTTACTCCAATGACATTGCAGGGGGCTATGAGACACTCACCCCCACATTTCAACATTTTTATTCTTCTCCACATAAATCCACAGACATTGACAAAAGAGATAAAAGAGACAATACCTTATTATAACTTCATCAACATGTGAAACAATCAAAAAAACACCCCACATTCCAGCAGCCAAAACAGACCCCTGCTGAGCTAATGCTTTTGAGTCTTGGAGCTCAGTCAAGCTTTCTTATGTACCAGATGGTGGCACAGTGATTAGCATTGCTGCCTCCCAGCGCCAGGGATCCGGCTTCGATGTCGGAGTCTGCACATTCTCCCTGCATCTGCGTGGGTGTCCTCCGGGTGCTCCGGTTTCCTCCCACAGTCTGAAAGATATGCTGGTTAGGGTGCATCGGCCATGCTAAATTCTCCCTCAGTGTACCCGAACAGGCGCCGGAGTGTGGCGACTAGGGGATTTTCACAGTAACCTCATTGCAGTGTTAATGTAAGCCTACTTGTGACGTTAACAAATAAACTTTGAAGTTTAAGTGTTGAACGTTGGCTTACGACCCACACTCTTACCCTGGAGAAAATTGCTGGCACTTGGAATGGTGATCGGAACCTCGGAATTGGGTTTCACCTGACATTCTTAAATGACTCCAGAGCCTCCTTGACTCTGTGGAAATTTGGCATTTATAGCTAGATTATGGCAAGTCCAAGCGGGTCTGAAATACAAACAGGAAATTCTGGAAACAGAGTGAGAAACCAAGCTAGTGCTTCAGGCCAATGACCTTTCCTCAGGATTACAGTGGAGGTGACGGGACTGTCCTGGGAAAATGGTGATTGAAGCTTAAACTTTGAGGTTTTCCTCACGATGTTGAAGATGCATTTGAAACTTGGAAGATGTAAATAATTAATGCCGGCACTTCATCAAAGTAGCAAGTGGGGAAATGATGGTCTTTCATTGTGAAAAATGTCTGTCTTGCATTTTGGAAGATTTCCAATTCAGACATTTCAGGACTTCCCCACTCAAACAGAAAAAACAACGTCTGGTCCAAAAATGGTGTGTCGGGAGAATCCTAATCAGCCTGAACATCATGGTGTTCCCACTTCCCACACCCACCCCCCCCCCCCCCCCCCGATGGGCAGACAATAGTGTATCTGATAGTCACTTGATAGCTGATCTGCGAGCTACCTGGAGTAAAGGGAATAGTTAAGCATACGGAAGAAATCAGCAGGATGTCAGCACGCTCCCAGATGGTAAAACACTGCCAGGTTGTTGTAACAAGCCTCACTGTAAAATGAATGCAGTGGGACACTTGCCAGTGTAAAGAGAGATTTCAAGAGCCTGATGACATGTGAATTTGATGTGTGCATGATAAAAAAAAAGCAGATAGGATCAGCAGTGCAGTGTGATTAAACACGCTGGAGAAACATGGGGCTGAGGGAAAGTGACCCGATCAGGACACACTGGGCAGGTGCCAGAGAAGTCCCTGTCAGCATCTGATGTCCGATTTCTAGTCCCCAATTTCTTCAATCAGATTCTGAGGCCGTGAAGCCTCCTCCAGATTTTCCCATCTGCTAATCTACTGCAACTGTTTACATCTCCTCTGGGCCCATCTTTTGCTCGTATTTCACCTCTCTTTGCCTCGCAGTGTCAGCACTTTAATCACTTCTGCTCTGCACCCTAAACCTTCTGTTATTTCTCACCGCCTTTCAACTCTGGTTGCCTGTGCATTTTGCTTAAAAGCTGCTCATCTCAAACATTTCCCAGTTCCGGCGTTCAGCTGTCAACCTGAAACATCACAAAAGCAGAAAACACTGGGAAATCTCAGCAAGTCTGACAGCATCTGTACAGAGAGAATAGAGCCATGTACACGTTTTGAATCTGGATGGCGCTTCGAAAGGTTGGCTCTATTCTCTCTCTCCACAGACGCTGTCAGACCTGCTGAGATTTTCCAGCATTTTCTGTTTTTGTTTCTGACCCCAGCATCCGCAGTATTTTGCTTTAACCTGAAACATTGGGTGGGATTTTCCAGCCTCGCTCGCCCTGAAACTGGAAAATCCCACCCGAGGTCAACGAGCCTTCCCATTGTCTGCCCCTCACCTGTTCCGATTCCCATGGCGGGCAGGACAGTAAAATTCCTGCCGTTATCTCTGTTTCTCCCTCTGCAGATGTTACCTGCCCTGCTGTGTATTCCCAGCCTTACCCGCTTCTAGATTTCACTTCCCGCGCCCGCAGTATTTTGCTTTTGGTTTTCATTTGCCTGAGATGGTTTTGCAATGTGGTGAGGTTCTGCGGTGCTTCATATCCAAATCATGCCACGATGGGTCAAATTTACAAACACTGGCAGGAAACAGGAATGCCACTGATTAGGACATGGCATGTGTATACTTATGTTTGGCCACGATCCAGTGCATTGCTTCCTTGTGAAGATAGGTGCCGCTATGCACACTTCAAAACTTCTTCAGTATTAATTAATTGGCTAAGAAACTGACTCATGCTCACCAATAAAACTATTAAATGGTTCAATGCATCCTTTCAAGGAGTTTCAGTGATGCTAAACCAGGTTGCTCAAGGCTGGAAGACCCAGTATTAAAAATGCTTAAGTGGAATTTTCCTCCCAAAATTCCCAAAATTCTAAAAACTGGAGTGTTTCCGTGAGCCACTCTGCACAATTTTCTCACACTCTGTCAAATCTTTGGCAGTTGGGAATGTCAAGCAGGTGGTGGTGGAGATGGGGTGGCGGGGGGGGGGAGGGGGTGCGGTGGGGAGTGGAGGGGGGATGGCAGAGCCTAAGCTCACAGGGGAAGCAAGATGCAGACTGCGAGGCATGCGCCCTGATCTCTCATATACTGTGCAAAAGGGACATCCACCCCCACCGCCCCACAGACCTTCTCAATCGCCACACCCCTCCCCACAGATCCACCCCACAGACCCCCCCAATCACCACCCCCCCACAGACCCTCTAATCTCCCCCCCACACAGATCTACCCCACAGACCCCCCCAATTGCTACCACACCACAGACCCCCCTCACTGACCCCACCGATTGCCAATCCCCCACAGGCTCCCCCCAATCATCATCCCTCAAACAGAACCCCATAGACCCCCAAATTGTCACCCCTCCACACAGACCCCTCCCTGATCAACGGCCTCCTGATCGCCGTCCCCACCCCCCTGCCCAATTGCTGGTCTCCCCACTTGCCAGCTCCGATCCCCGATGCAGAGTTCCCTCTACCCTCCCCTCCAACTGACTTCTCCCTTCCCCCTTCTGGCTCCACCCATCTGGCTCTGCCCCCCGTGAGCCACATCCCCCCAGTTACCCAGTGAACAGTGTCAGGGTGCCAGGCTGGCACTACCAGCGTGCCTGTCTGGCAATGCTATGTTGGCTGCTCAAGAGAAAATCCCCGGCCCTGCCCCCCTCCCCCATCCGGGGGACTTCAATTACCTCTGGTCCCACCTGCAAGGCCATCACATCAGGTCCCCTTTGGTGGGGATCATAGAATCATAGAATCATAGAAACCCTCCAGTGCAGAAACAGGCCATTCGGCCCATCGAGTCTGCACCGACCACAATCCCACCCAGGCCCTACCCCCATATCCCGACACATTTACCCACTAATCCCTCTAACCTACGCATCTCCGGACACTAAGGGGCAATTTTAGCATGGCCAATCAACCTAACCCGCACATCTTTGGACTGTGGGAGGAAACCGGAGCACCCGGAGGAAACCCACGCAGACACGAGGAGAATGTGCAAACTCCACACAGACAGTGACCCAAGCCGGGAATCGAACCCAGGTCCCTGGAGCTGTGAAGCAGCAGTGCTAACCACTGTGCTACCGTGCCGCCCATCTGTGATCATCTGTGATCCTTGTCGGTGAGGACCCCCACCGGCATGGTCAGAAAGCTAAGTGAACTCAGACATCATAGAATCACAGAAGCTACAGTGCAGAAGGAGGCCATTCGGCCCATCGAGTCTGCACCAACCACAATCCCACCCAGGCCATATCGCCATAACACCACATATTTACCCTGCTAATCCCCCTGACAGTAGAGTTAATTTAGCATGGCCAATCAACCTAACCCGCACATCTGTGGACAGTGGGAGGAAACCGGAGCACCCGGAGGAAACCCACGCAGACACGAGGAGAATTTGCAACCTCCACACAGGCAGTGACTTGAAGCCAGAATTGAACCCGGGTCCCTGGCGCTGTGAGGCAGCAGTGCTAACCACTGTGCCACCCATAAGTAAATAAATATTTAAATCTGTCTCACGCCCTTCAGACCCAAGGGTTTATCTTAATGTGAAGGACAATAAGACAATAAGAAACAGGACGGCACGGTGGCAGCACTGCTGCTTCACAGCGCCAGGGACCTGGGTTCGATTCTGGCTTGGGTCACTGTTTGTGTGAAGTTTGCACAATCTCCTCGTGGTCTGTGTGGGTTTCCTCCGGGCGCTCCGGTTTCCTCTCACAGTCTGAAAGACGTGCTGGTTGGTGCATTGGCCATGCGAAATTCTCCCTCAGTGTACCCGAACAGATGCCTGTGTGTGGCAACTAGAGGATTTTCACAGTGGTTTCATTGCGGTGTTAATGTAAGCCTACTTGTGACTCTAATAGATAAACCTAAACCTAATCAACCTGGTTCACAGAAGCTATTGTATAAATATGTTTAATGGAATCTGGAACTGTAATCTAACTAGTGCAATATTGAATTCTGGATTTCCAGAGGATAGTGGTGTAGTGGTAATATTGTGGCACTAGTATTCCAGAAACGACTGCTCTGTGAACACAAGTTCAAAGCCCACTCTGGCAGAATTTAAATTCAATTAATTAAAATCATTAAAAGCTATAAAACCATAAGATTGTTGCCAAAACCCAACTCTGTCACCAATGTCCTTCAGGGAAGGAAACCTGCTTTTCCTGCCTGGTCTGTCCTACATGTGACTCCAGACCCAGTGCAAGATGGTTGACTCCTAACTGCTCTCTGAAGTGGCCCAGCAAACAACGACAGAAAATAAAACAAATGGACCACCTGGCATTGACTTAGACACTGGAAAGGACATAAATACACACAGGCCAATTGAACCTGAAAAGCGCTCCTTAATAACAGCTGGGGGCTTGTGCCAAATTTGGGAAAGGTTTCCAACATCACAAATGGCAATCCTTAACCAATTTGATTTATTCCATATGCGAACAAGAAATGCTGAAGGCCCTGGGCAAAACAAAGACTTGCCTCTGACAATATTCCAGCAATATTGCTGAGGACCTGTGCTCCAGAACTAGCTCCGTCCCGAGCCAATCTGTTCCAGTACAGCCACAACATTGACATCTACTCAACAATGTGGACAGTTGCCCAGATATGTCCTGTTGACACAAGGCAGGGCAAATCCAATCGGGACAGCTCCCGGCCCATCAGTCTACTCTTGATCATCAGAAAAGTGATGGAAGGTATTGTCAACAATGTTATCAAGCAGCACTTACTCAGCATTATCTTCTCACTGATGTTCAATTTGGGTTCTGCCAGGGCCATCCAGCTCCTGGCCTCATTACAGCCTTCATCCGTAAATGGCTAAATGAGCTGAAAGGTCGATGAGTGTTCAGGACAGATTGACAAATGTGTGGGGGGGGGACACAAGATGTGTGTCCCCCCCCACACGGGGGGTTATCAGTCATGTTAAAGAGTAAAGAAGGTGTCAATAATGACATCAAGGTAAGGTAGCAGAATGTGTTAGCAGCAGAACAAGAGTCAGCAACTCTGCGAAAGCAAAGCAAGTTACAAATGGCCCTGTGAGGGTTGGGAAAAAAAAAATCAAACTGGAGAAGGGAGTTCCTGATCTGAAATTGTTGTACTAAACGTTAAGTCCAAAAAGCCACAAAGTGCCTAATTGGAAAATGAGATGCTGTTCCTCCAGTTTGTGTTGGGCTTGGCCAAGGATGGACGTGTGGAAATGGGAGCAAGACGGAGAGTTAAAATGGCAGTTGGCAGGAAAGGCATCGTGCTTGTGAACTGCATGAAAGTGTTCTGCAAAGCGGTCACCCAGTCTACATTTAGCCTTGGTGGCACAGTGGTTAGCACTAGTGCCTCACAATGCCAGGGATCTGGGTTCAATTCCGGCCTTGGATGACTGTCTGTGTGGAGTTTGCACATTCTCCCCGTATCTGCGTGGGCTTCCTCCGGGTGCTCCGGTTTCCTCCCACAGTCCAAAGATGCGCAGGTTAGGTGGATTGACCATGGTAAATTGCCCTTTAATGTCCCAAGATATGTAGGTTAGGTCAATCAGTCATGATGAATATGCATGGTTACAGCGCAGAATGGAGGGTCTGTGTGGGTTGCTCGTTGGAGAGTCAGTGCGATGGGCTGAATGGCCTCTTTCTGCACTGTGGGGTTTCTATGGTTCAATGGTTCTCATGTAGAGGAGACCGCATGGTGAGCCTGATGACTCAAAGCGTTAACTCTGTTTCTTGCTCCACAGATGTTGCCAGATCTATTTTTATTTCAGATTTCCAGTATCCACAGTATTTTGATTTTATTTTGCTATCACTTTTTGATTTGCATTCAGAGCCTTCACCCACATTGACAAACGAGACCGTGACATTTCAGAGATGCAATGGCAGGCTTTGCAATCACAGAGGACAAAGGAAAAAAACCTTCATTCTCCAATTTGTAATTGAAACATACTTTTGAGACACTTATGCTTGAGCAAAATAACAACAGCTCAGAAAAAATGCACTAACAACCTATTTAATCCCCCCAAAATTACAATATATGACTTTCACCAAAGGAAACATCCTTTCTGGATGTATCACAGCTTGGTATGGCTCCTGCTCTGACCAAGATCACAAAAAACTATAAAGGGTTGTGACTGTAGCCCAGTTCATCACCCAAATCGGCCTCCCATCCCTTGACTCCGTCTACACTTCTTGCTGCCTCGGAAAAGCAGCCAGCATAATCAAGGGCCCCACGCACCCTAGACATTCTCTCTTCCACCTTCTTCTGTCAGGAAAAAGATACAAAAGTCTGAGGTCACGTACTAACCCGACTCAAGAACAGCTTCTTCCCTGTTGCCATCAGACTTTTGAATGGACTTAACCTATATCAAGTTGATCTTTCTCTATACCCTAGCTATGACAGTAACACTACATTTTGCACTCTCTGCTTTCCTTCTCTATGAATGGTATGCTTTGTCTGTACAGTGTGCAAGAAACTATACTTTTCACTGCATACCAATACCTGTGACAATAATAAGTCAAATCAGATCAAAGTATATGAAATAATTATCTTCTGATGTACTATTCAAGAGGTAAATGAGACAATTGACCAAATTGACCATATTACACATGATTAAGGCAACATTAATGATGTTAAAAATGTCAAATGGGCAATCAAAACACAAATAATTGATGGTTGTCAATTATGCTGAGAAGCTCTTGAGAAAGACAGATAGCTATCAGAGTTTAAAGTTCACTATAACTTCCTCAAGCCATCGACCAATCAGAGTCAAACTGTCTGGTTTAAATTTTCAGACACTGCTGGGCAGTGAACTGTCAGTCACCATCAACTGGTGTATTCTCCATAGTAACACCTCGACCAATCAGAACCCACTTGTCAGCCAATTAGCATATTCTTCTCATACAGTATAAAGTTGTTGTTCACCCCCCCCCCCTCCCAACATTGCTATTCTTGCAGTTGATTGTCCTGATGAGTGCAAGATGAAAAGCTTTGACAAAATGTCATTTTTCAGTGATGCTCAGTTTGCTTGTTTATCGCTCATCAAGAAAGTCAATTACAATGGCCAAAAGCCACAACAGGAGGCCATGTGTACGTACCATCGCGAAGCGATGAGAGAATGCAGCCAATGCAGAGGATCCTGAATATACTTTATTGTTCTCTTTCGGTCAAATGATATCCTACTTCTGAGTGTCGACGTCCACAATATTAATGTGATTATGTGACAAAGTAAACTGTTTTTAGTTGCTGAAGAAATCATTTATCTCATTATATATGACTGAATGCATTGTTCAATTAATATAGAAGTTAGACCTTCTAAAAATGTACTCTTTCATGGGATGTGGGCCAGCATCTATTGTCCATCCCTAATTATCCTTGAACTGACCAGCTTGCTTGGTCATTTCAGAGAACATTTTAAGAGCCAACAACATTGCCGTGGATCTGGAGTCACATGTAGACCAGACCAGGTAAGGACGGCAGATTTCCTTCCGTAAAGTGAACCAGGTTGGTTTTTACGACAATCGACAATGATTTAATTCTAGATTTTTATTGAATTCAAATTTCACCATTCGTTGGGGTGGGATTTGAACCTGGGTCGCTGTTAGAATGTAACCGATGATAATATTGGATCTGTTGTAGTGACCAATGGTAACAAGCTGTAAGGGTCAGCTGACCTAATAAACTATGTAACCAATGACAAAATGATGCCATGATCAGCTGATCAGCTGACTCAGTATAAATAAGAACCTGTTGGGAATTGTTAAATTGCTTGGAATGGCCCAGGGTGAGGCCTCAAGAGTTGAAGTAATGAAGTTTCTTTATTAAATCCTTTTCTTTGATTTCTAAATTGGAGTAAGTTTTGTTATATTTTATTGGCTACACTTGAAGAGTTCCTTCTGCAGGATCAACAGTCCCTAGAGCATTGCCCTCTGGATTACTAGTCTGGTGACTGCTGTCATCACCTCCCACATAATGCATTAGTAGTGAAGTTGAATGCTCAAGTTATGCTAAAGTTTATTGCTTACACTTTTGGAAAGCAGCCATTGAAACAGGCTGTGCCATCATTGACTAAAAAGGGGAGGGATGTAGCAAATTGAAAATCATAATGTTCAGTTTGTCCACTTAAGGCTGCCATGCACACGTATACCAGCAGAGATTTTGGATCAGCAAAATAAAGCTTAAAGTCTATTTATTCATGACATAAATAGACTTACATTCACACTGCAATGACGTTACTGTGAAAATCCCCTCATCGCCACACTCCGGCACCTGTTTGGGTACACCGAAGGAGAATTTATCATGGCCAATGCACCTAACTAGCACGTCTTTTGGACTGCGGGAGGAAACCGGAGCACCCGGAGGAAACCCACGCAGACACGGGGAGAATGTGCAGACTCCGCACAGACAGTGACCCAAGCCGGGAATCAAACCCGGCTCCCTGGCACTGTGAGGCAGCAACGCTAAACACTGCCGCCCCTGAATGAATCCATTGTTGTAACAGTGCGTGCAGTTTTGATTCTGAATGTTTCTTACTAAATCTCACTATTTCTTCAGAGGGTCATCACTTAGATCAGTATTCACAGAATGGACCTACATCCTGCACATCCCTTCCTCTAACAGCACTCTGGGTATATCAGCAGCCCATGGACTGCAGTGGTTCGGGGAAATCATCTCACCAACACCATCTCAAGGGACGATTAGGGATAGGTAACAATTCTCACAACCTATGAAATAATTAATTCTGCCAAAGTGGAAACGTTATCAATACTTTTACAATGGGCCTGAAGGAAATGGGTGGGGGTGAGGTTTTAGACAGCTTTATGACTGATGGCAAATCCTGTCTTGGGTATGTAATCCCAATGCATACACCTTGTTTTCTGTCACTATGATTCTTGGCTACACTTTTGAGTCAACATTTAATTTTGTAAATTGCTAAGCCAACATGTTACATTCAGTCTGGCTATGCCAAATGCCCTGATATAAATATAAGCTCTGACTGGCTCTGATGAGCAAGTTTCTAAAGTGTCTTTTACTTCTTTGCCATCTGGTATTTAAGTAAAACTTGCGTTCATCAATGAACTCTACACACCATAGACAACATATTAGTCTCATACTAAAGCCTTGCATTTTACTAAGTATTCTCTTGAAATTAACTTTCTTTCTGTACTGCTTTCCTGCCAACCATGGTTCATCCACAATACACTTACCTCTCATTGATTCTTAGTAGTTATCCTAGATCCTCATATTCCCCCAGCCTCCCTCACCCTATTCTAGTGCAGCACAGTGGCACTGTGGTTAGCACTGCTGCCTCACAGCATCAGGGACCCGGGTTCAATTCTGGCCTTGGGTCACTGTGTGGAGCTTGCATGTTTTCCCCGTGTCTGTGCGGGTTTCCTTCGGATGCTCCAGTTTCCTCCCACAGTCCGAAAGATATGCTGGTTAGGTGCATTGGCCATGCTAAATTCTCCCTCAGGGTACCCCAACAGGCTCCAGAGTGTGGTGACTAGGGGATTTTCACAATAACTTCATTGCAGTGTTAATGAAAACCTACTTGTGACATGAATACATAAACTTTCAACTTTATCCCAGACTTCCCCAGTGGTGTTGGAGCCACTCAATTAAGTACATGCAATACAAATAGTTGTACCTGAAGGTTCACTACACTGCATTACTATATACGAAAGGACAATTTTGGGCTTTCCATCACCGTGAATGGGTAGGCCTGATAGAATAATGCCACACAGGATAAAACAAAACAGCAGGAAACAATGGGCCAATCGGAGCACCCAGAGAAAACCTGGAGCATCCGAAGGAAACCCGCACAGACACGGGGAGAACATGCAAGCTCCACAGTGACTCGCGCCAGGAATCGAACACGGGTCCCTGGCACTATGAGGCAACAGTGCTGACCACTGTGCCAGGAGAGGGTGTCGCCACCTGCACTATTGGCAAACAAGCTCCTCCTAATCACCAAGGTCATTGTCACCGCTCTTCAAGGAGAGTTTCCGGGTGTCTTTGAAGCATTTACTTTGTCCTCCCCGAGAATGTTGATCATTTGAGAATTGAGAGAAGCGAACCAGGCGGGAGAGACATTTTACAAGCATGTGGACATAGGGCCCAATTTTACCATCAAGGTGCGCCCGTTTTCGGGCACGTAAACTTGGTAAAGTCGGGCGTGAGGCGAGTAACGTGATCCACGCCCACCTCCGCGCCCATTCCCCCTTTAGCAGGGGCTGAAAATGGCTGCCATTGGGACCAAACGCATTTGCATGCATTTAAATTGACTTAATTAGCTGCATGCCCAAACTTGCCAGCATTTCCCCCCTCTACCACCACGTTCGCCTGTCCAGATTCCGTGAAACCAGACATGGTCCGCAAAGGTCCGATTCGGGTGCTCCAGCTTTTGAGGAGGTAAGTTCCGAGCTTCCGGCGGCTCCCTGACTCAGATCGGCAGTTGGGCGGAGAAGTGGTGGGTCAGATAACTCTCTGGTGAGGGGGAGGGAGACGGGCCAAATGGCTCTCTGGTAGGGGCAGGGGGGAGGGAGGTGGGTCAGATGGCTCTCTGGTGGGGGGTGCAAGGGGGCATAGGGAATGTGGGGGGGTCTGCTGCCACTCTGCATGCGATCAGCGGGGCTGAAGGGGGGCAGGGGACCGTGATCAGTCTGGGTAGTGGGGGTGGGGGGATAAGGGGGACAGTTATGTTGTGGGGTTGGGGCAATGTCTGTGGGGGCCAGGGAAAGGCACTATCTGGCCCGGGAGCAATGTGGCAGGGGGGCGTTTTTCTATTTTGTTTCACTGGGCCTGCGCAGTTGAAAACTCCTTTCGGAGCTGCAGCGTTTTGGGTGCATTAAGCCCCGCCCACGGGCTTCTGCAGCACGATACAGAATCGCTGATATGTTTTCAGGCAGAGTGCGTATGGGGGCGCCCGAGAACGGGTCTAAAAATCAGATCTGAAACACTCCCAGTTTCAAGTCCGCCCAGCACTTAGAATCAAAATGGTAAAATAGGGCCATAGTGTCCAGTTCACTGAAATTGGTTGAGTAGGAGTTTGGCCTGAATACACGTAGAGCTGGCTCCAAGAACGACATGAGTGTTTGTTTGACATGTTTTACAGATGAACATCCATTTCCCGAATTAGGCAGCAGAAGACATCAAGATGATTTACAACTGTTTTATTGCGATACTTTAGTTCAGTACAAATACCAGATTCCACTCTTCCCTTCTGGATCCTCTCCATGTTCAGAGACCAAATCCCCAACCAGGAAAAAACCCAGCCCTTAAGTATGAGCTTCAATGAGCATTCACCTGCTCTCAATTGACTCTGAAGCAAGACCCGGTTTATTGTTAAAGGGGTCTGCGTTTCTAACACTGTCATGACAGACCTCCCAATGCATCTGGAGAATACGGCTGGTGGAATTTCTCCAGAATGTTTAGGTGTTGCTGATAAACAGTCCGGGTCTCACTGCAGTACAGGAGTGTGATGATGACAACTGCGCTATACAGTAGGGTTTTGTTGACTTGTGGAGATCTTTGTTTGTCAAATACTCCATACCATAGCTTGTAGAAAGCTGTGCTGGCACATCTGATCCAGTGTCTCTTGAGAGCCGGCTGCCTAGGTAAAGGAAATGCTCAACACATTCCAGTGACTTCCCTTCAACATGTAATATGTTGGCTGACCAGGTGTGGGTTGATATATAGGTTTTGTTTTGGCAACATTCAAGGTCAGGCCAAATTTATTCTGTGCAGAATTGAAGAGATTGAGAATGGTTTGCAAACCTGGCACCAGAGTGGGCAATGATGTTGCAGTCATCTACAAACTGTGGATTACGTAGGTCTATGGTGGTCAGTTTAGTTTTACACAGAGGCGACTGAGGTTAAAGAGTTTTTCATTTAGACGGTATTTAAAATGCATTGAAAAGGGCAGTTGATATTTGATGAGGTGAATAACCACTCTCAGGTAGAATGTAAATAGAATCATAGAATCCCTACAGTGCAGAAGAGGCCAGTTGGCCCATCGGGTAAGTACCGACTCTCTGACAGAGTATCCTACCCAGGCCCTCTTCCCGCCTTTATCCCCATAATCCCACACATTCACCATGACTAACCCATCTAACCGACGCATCTTGGGACACCAAGGGGCAATTTACCATAGCCAGTCCACCTATCCCACACATCTTTGGACTGTGGGAGGAAACCGGAGCACCCAGAGGGAACCCGCACGGACATGGGGAGAACGTGCAGATTCCACACAGAAAGTCACCCAAGGCCAGAATTGAACCCAGATCCCTGATTCTGGGAGGCAGCATTGCTAACCACCGTGCCACCGTGCCACCCATAAAGTATGGGGCCTAACATAGAGCCTTGCTTGACCCAGTCTGCATTTAAAAATAAATACATGACAGGTTGAATCTTGGATCAATCCAACCCAAGTTGGAAGAATTAAGGAATGAATGACTTGCATTTATACAGAAGCTTTCAAAACCTCAGGATGTCCCAAAGGGCTTTAGAGTCAGGGAGGTACGTTTGACGTGCAATCACTGTTGTAAAGTAGGAAAAGTGACAGCCAATTTATGCATAGCAAGGTCCCTCAAGGAGCAGTGAGATATATGATTAGATCATTCGGGACAACCCCCTCCCCTCTTTTCTTCAAGGTAGTGCAGTGGGATCTTATACATCCACATGAGAAGTTAGTCAGAGCCTTGCTTTAGCATCTTATTCAAAAGATGACTCGAGTATTATGTTTAAATTAAGTATTTGGGGGGGGTTTTGTCAATGAACCAAGAAGCCGAGTGAGCTACAAAGCCCAACCGAGGGAGACTATGGGCAGGATTTTCTTCCCTCTCTGTGGTATGTCATTGCGGGAGGTGGCACATCACTCGCTGGTGTTGGGATCTAATGGTCCTGCCATTGTCAGCGGGGTTTTCCATTGAATGCACCCCTCGCTGTCAGGAGACCCGTGGTGGGGATGCACCATTGGAGGGACCGTAAGATCCCCACGGCGTAAATGGTAGCAAGAGTTTGGTGTGTATACCTGGTCAATGAATGTTGAGTGCAAATCACGTCTTTTTCTTTTTGTTTAAAACCCACAACCCCCTAACATAATTAGAACATTGCAATACTGACCACCAATATACCAAACCATTAGCCCACCATCCTCCTATGACGCTACTCACATTATCCATCATTAAAGTAAAGGATGCCATATAATATAGACAACACAAAAGAAAAATGGATAAATGTTGCACAACCCTGATGCCAAACAACCAACCCAGTACACTTTCAATAAAATGAAGGAGAACCATTATTAGAATCCAGGAGTTTGGATTTGACACAGGGCTAGAAGCAGTGTGGGCAGTCCCCCTTACCCACCCCGTTCCAACACAGAAAGAGCAAGATTAAATGTAAACGATAATGCATCCTACACTAAGGTCTCCTTTGTTCCACCACCAGCGCATACCGAGAGCACGGTGGCACAGTGGTTAGCACTGCTGCCTCACAGTGCCAGGGACCAGGTTCGATTCCCGGCTTGGGTCACTATCTGTGTGGAGTTTGCCTCGGATTTTCAGGGTAACTTCATTACAGCGTGAATGTAAGCCTACTTGTGACTAATAAATAAACTTTACTTTACTTTTACATTCTCCCTGTGTCTGCGTGGGTTTCCTCCGGGTGCTCCGGTTTCCTCCCACACTCCAAAGATGTGTGGGTTAGGTTGATTGACCATGCTAGATTGACCCTAGTGTCAGGGGGATTAGCAGGTTAAATATGTGCAGTTATGGGGATAGGGCCTGGGTGGGATTGTGGTCGGTGCAGACTCGATGGGCCAAATGGCCTCCTTCTGCACTGTGGGAATTCTATGATCATGAGGTTGACTGCCATCTGTGGCTGTAAAAAGCAGGATTTTGCCACAATTCATGCCGAGGACTGTGGGCAGCATTGTTGGGAATGTTATTCTCCAATCTCCTGAGGCTGACTAAGTTTTAAAAAAGGCAATGCAATGTTTCTGATTTCCAAAAATGTTACATTTCAAACAGGAGCACATCATCCTGCCAAGTGCCTAGAAGCAGAACTTAGTGTCCTTTGTTAAAGTAATCCAGTTGGAGACGTGGCACATTGCTCCAAATCTGTGGAGCCGTTTTTCCCTCTTTCTGCTTTTCCAATTGCTTTATTTCCCAGTAAAATTAATCCCAGGTGGGATATATATTTCGGAGAAATGCGTCACGGTATTTGAGATTCTAAATGAGACGAATCGGAATCTCTTTTTATGAGAAGATGTCTCAGGTTAGAGTCTCCGCTGTAAAAGGGTTGATCAAACATGTTTTCTTTGGGAATTTGCCCATAATCACCTGTTAAAGCGACTGGAATGTCCCATATCCGCCGTAACTCGGGCTACATTGCTGGCGTCCTCATCACTGAGCCCTGACTCAGTCGGCCGCATGCCTGCCTCTGAGTCAGGGGTTGACGCGTTTCTACCCCACTCCCAATCTTTGTGTTTATGTTACTGAATTCACAATCCAGGACTTCTAAGGTCTGACACCAAGTTAGGCAGCATTGTGGACAGTGTAGATGGAAATTGCACAGGGATATTGATAGATTAGGTGAATGGGCAAAACTGTGGCAGATGGATTTCAATCTAAGCAAGAATGAGGTTATCCATATTGGACGGAGAAAGATTGGATCAGGGCACTTTCTTGCTGGTACGAAGTTAAATACAATGGCTTTCCAAAGACACATGGGGGTCAGGTACATAGACCTTTAATGTCACAAACAGGTGCAAAAAATAATCAAGAAGCTTAATGGCCTTTATATCTAGAGGACTGGGGTCGTACGGTGGCACAGTGGTTAGCACTGCTACCTCACAGCGCCAGGGACCCAGGTTCGATTCCGGCCTCGGGTCACTGTGGAGTTTGCACGTTCTCCCCGTGTCTGCGTGGGTTTCCTCCAGGTGCTCTGATTTTCTCCCACAGTCCAAAGATGTGCGGGTTAGGTTGATTGGCCATGCTAAATTGACCGTAATGTCAGGGGGATTAGCAGGGTAAATGCGGGTTACGGGAATAGGGCCTGGGTGGGATTGTGGTCGGTACAGACTCAATGGGCCGAATGGCCTCCTTCTGTACTGTTGGGATTCTATGATTCTATTATCTATGACTGGAGTATAAGGACCCAGAAGTAATGCCGCAGCTATCCAAAACCCTGGTTAGACCCCACTTGGACTACAGTGAGCAGATCTGGGCACCACAGTTTAGGAAGGATATATTGGTCTTGGAGGGAGCGCAGCGTAGGTTTACAAGAATGATACCTGGACTTCAGGGGAGAGATTATACAAATCAGGCCTGTTTTCTCCAGAATTTAGAAGGGTAAGGGCTGATCTGATCAAAGTCTACAAGATACTAACAGGAAAAGACAAGGTAGATAAAGATAAACTATTTCCACTGGTTGGAGATTCTAGAACTAGGGGGCATTGTTATGACACAGAGACGAATCCCCGTTACCTCACTTCGTAATCTGGTAAAAGTATTTGGGAAGGTGTTAACTGTTCTACATTAACATTTAGACATTCATTGATATAAAAAAATGACACTCGCTTTAAGTGAATAATTAACAAGTTATTTTATTCAACCAGCCAGGAATTTTAACTAAACCAGTAACATTTTAATTAAAGGATGGTTTGACTGAAATGCTGTTCAAATAAAGACAAGGACCATTCAATACCAAAGTAGTAATAACAGAATCTTAGTCACTCTCAAAAAAACTATATACATATACTGATGGTTTGGAAAGATTTGGAATTCTTCTGTAGTTGTCCGCTGTCTGTAAGCGCTGTCAAGTTTGGTACTTTTCGCTGGTTAAATGGCGAGTTCTCTTAAGACATATCTGAAGCTGACAGAGTTAAGAACTAACTGTTTCAGTTGATCTAACTGCCCTTAACTACTTCAGTTGGTCTGGTCCTGGCTCTGGCACTGGCTCTAGAGACATCCCTCTGAGATGGCTGTTACTCTGGCTGTTATACTTGCGATGACCTCACAATTTTCTTACACCACGATTGGTCTGAGATTGTCAACAACAGTAAATTCAAATCTGACAGGCTCTTAATAGCTGATTGTCTTTTTTAAACTGATAGGCTGTCAAAAATGCAGAAGTCTGTTACCAAGGCAACCCTGATGCTTGGTCCTCGAAACAAATGTTGCAACTTAGAGTCTGTGTGAACTATGCACCCAAGCACCGAACTCAAAATTAGCTTTTAAAGGGGTCACACATTATTTTCTGTCTCTCCAGCATTTTTATAATTCTTTTATAGCTTTACAAACTCAACTTCACAACAGCATAGTCTAAACATTAGGGCCAGACAGTTCAGGAGAGATGTTAAGGAGCACCTCTACACACAAAGGATGGTAGGGGTTTGGAATTCTCTTCCACAAATGGTAGTTGATGCTGGATCAGTTGCTAAGTTTAAATCTGAGATAGATACATTTTTGTTCAGCAAAGGTACTAAGGGATTTGGTCCAAAGGCAGGTATTTGGAGTTAGGCCACAGATCAGCCATGATCTCATTAAATGGCAGAACAGACTTGATGAGCTGAATGGCC